>NC_091198.1:37219571-37291182 GCF_040958095.1 Procambarus clarkii
TCTCTCTCTCTCTCTCTCTCTCTCTCTCTCTCTCTCTCTCAACACATATAAGCACTCGGTATCTTTTTTCTAGAGATTAGAGATTCATTGTTATGTTCCACATTAGGATTACTATGCAGGCCACCCTCTTAGGTTTGAAAATGTCAAGAAAACGGTTAATTTAAAATGTCATCTCCTAACTTAACAGATTAAGCCAGAGGACCGAAAACAGAATAAAACAGGACTGGACAGTATATGTCACTTATACAAGCTGCTTTTATTTCTAGTACAGTATGACAATTTTTATTTTGGGGGGGGGGGGTGATCCTTGACAGTGCATAAGAGTGAAAAGCGACGGCGTTTTGTTTGTAAGAGAACAGGTTGTACTACAAATGACTTGATTTATTGATATCACATGTATGTATGACACCTAAATTATGCTAGGAATGTCTGAAATCTCCTTAGAAGGATATTTTGGCCCTGAGAAGGGCCGAGTTTGGTGTATACTAGGGTGGTCGATTTAGCTTATGCACGCTCTCCACGGATACGGCGAGCAAGCTGAATGTCCTTTGGCATGATGGTGACACGCTTGGCGTGGATGGCACAGAGGTTAGTGTCCTCGAAGAGACCGACCAGGTAAGCCTCGGATGCCTCCTGTAAAGCCATGACGGCAGACGACTGGAAGCGAAGATCGGTCTTGAAGTCCTGGGCAATCTCGCGCACCAGACGCTGGAAGGGAAGTTTCCTGATGAGCAACTCGGTGCTCTTCTGGTAACGACGGATCTCACGCAGGGCGACCGTTCCGGGCCTGTAACGGTGAGGCTTCTTCACACCCCCTGTGGCAGGAGCAGACTTGCGTGCTGCCTTGGTGGCCAGCTGCTTACGAGGAGCCTTGCCTCCCGTGGACTTGCGAGCAGTCTGCTTGGTGCGAGCCATGGTGAACAACTGTGGTTTGTGATGGCCGGCGCCGAAAAATTTTTGCTTATATACGCCGTCTCGAGGCGCTTGCTCGAGCGCCATTGGCTGCTCGACTCGCCTACGTCACCCCGTTGCCCCTCCCCTCCTTCCTCTGGCTGCAGCCAACAGGCGGCTCACCTCAATCACTATTATCGCTGATTTTGCTCTATTTTTTGGATTTGTGCAAAAGTCATTTCACAGGGACGTGAAACAGACGAGTAGGCAACTGCAGTTTTGAAAGCGTTGTGAGAAAGCCGTGTCTACTCGACCACAAGCGTAAAGTAAGGGCAGGCAGGAGTTGCAATGCTACTAGTACGTCCGCTTGATGGGATATAGTCGGGAAATCGTGCGGGCATTCGTCAATTCGATTCACACAACTTCAACACCATGACTGGACGCGGCAAGGGAGGCAAGGGACTCGGAAAGGGTGGCGCCAAGCGTCATCGTAAGGTGCTACGTGACAACATCCAGGGCATCACCAAGCCCGCTATTCGTCGCTTAGCTCGTCGTGGCGGCGTGAAGCGTATTTCGGGTCTCATCTACGAAGAGACCCGTGGCGTCCTGAAGGTGTTCCTCGAGAACGTCATCCGTGATGCTGTAACCTACACGGAACACGCCAAGAGGAAGACCGTCACTGCCATGGACGTGGTGTACGCTCTGAAGCGCCAGGGTCGTACCCTCTACGGATTCGGCGGATAAGAGCTTGGCTAATCCATCGATTCCACCCACCACCACCTCAAAACGGGACCTAATTAGGTCCCTATACTTTTTTACTGAAGGGCTTAATAGACGATAACATAAATTGTTTTGATATCAGCTAGCACATTGGGTCTTATGAAATCTATTTTTTATCCTCGCATGCTTAAAGGGACTCTGATTGGGGAGGGAGGGGGGGGGGGAAGGTTTGTTACGTTATATACTAGCAGAGCAGGATCATTGGTGGGGGGGGGGGGGTGAGGGGGAGAGAGAGAGAGAGAGAGATCTTTCCCAACTCTTCCTTTTTACATGAGTGAGCTACCCGTTTTATTCATTTTATCCTTCTCAGAGCTGTTTTGATAGTATCCAAATGATGGTAAATGAAAAGGGAGGACACGAATATCTACCCAGAATTCAGGACTGGCAATCGATATGCATGTTTGAGTGCGAATCTTTTTCTCTCTCAACTTAGGTATACGTTTATGTCGTACCTAAAAGCGAGAACCACACTATTGGGACAAGTATGCAAGGCCCAATTTTCCTAACAAGCACAGTTAATTTTGTTATTTTCGAACATTTCTTTCCAAATTGGTTTATCCAATTAACAGTATTATATTAAGATCATGAATTGCTGGGTTAGGTTAGGTTAGGTTAGGTTAGGTTAGGTTAGGTTAGCTTAGCTTAGGTTAGGTTAGGTTAGGTTAGGTTAGCTTAGCTTAGCTTGGGTTAGCTTAGGTTAGGTTAGGTTAGCTTAGCTTGGGTTAGCATAGGTTAGGTTAGGTTTGATTACATTTCTATGTTAGATTTAACTCAAATTCAAAACAATTGCAGTCATTCGGCTTGTTAGTCAACTTGCCTCTAATAGGGGCAATTTGTCTAACAAGACTATTTAGTTTTGTGTGCATATATATATATATATATATATATATATATATATATATATATATATATATATATATATATATATATATATATATATATATATATTATAGCTTCAAGACTCCGAACCAATATAGAAGCATCAAGAGGAAGTGCTTGTGTTATGGGCCAATAGGCCTTCTGCAGTTACTTCCATTCTTATGTTTTTATTCCCATTGGTTCGTGTTTTATCTTGTGTAAATGTCAATCACCTCACCAAAAACTTTGGTACCATATCACCTCACCCATGTATGTGTGTATATATATATATATATATATATATATATATATATATATATATATATATATATATATATATATATATATATATATATATATATATATATATATATATATATATATATATATATAATATACAGAGTAAATCTACCCCAAAAGTAATGATTTATTTGTCTACAAAACTAAACTCTTTTTGGAATCATATGAGGCCCCTCCACTGAGGGGGGAGGCCTGGATGTTTATTGTCATGTGTATTCATGCTGCTTGCATGTCGTCGTTTATTTTGCCTTTGTTGTTTTCTTGACAGCTTTCTTTGCCTTGGGTGGTTTGGGAGATTTTGAAGCTCTCTTTATTTTGGGCTTTTTGTTCCCAACAACAAGCTGCTGCTGCTGCTGCTTCTTTTTCAAGGCTGTAGGTGGTTTGTTGCTTGTGGCGGCTTTCTTGGGAGTTACCACGGCCTTCTTTGCTGCTGTAGATGGTTTCTTGGTTGTGGTGGCTTTCTTGGGAGTTAGAACGGCCCTCTTCTCTGCTACGGCCAGCTTGAATGATCCACTAGCTCCACTTCCCTTGGTCTGAACAAGAATGCCGTCAGCCACTGCTTTCTTGAGAAATCTTCGGATGTAAATGGCGATCTTGGCAGCCTCGACTTTGTTGTTGGCAACAACGTACTTCTTGATTGCTTGTAGAGACGAGCCCTTACGGTCTTTGAGTGCTGCGACCGCGGCTAGAACCATTTGACTAGTTTTCGGGTGAGCAACCTGGACGTGAGGTTTCCTGGTGGTGGCCACCACAGCAGCAGCAGCCGCAGCCTTCTTGGTAGGCTTTGCTTCTACCATGATGATGATGAGATAACCAAGGTGATGAGAGACGCTCAGACAGTCACGGGGGAATGATGCTGCCGCCGCTTGAGCCGAACCTATTTATGTGCCGGCACGGTACAGAAGCTGCAACCTGGCAACTCGTCCACCAATCACGACGGTTGGTTTTACGGCTCCGAAACCTGGATCCCATATCTTCTCTAAAATAGAAGCATTTGTTCATGTTCTTTGTAAAAGTATCATAAAGCAGGACAGATGAGACAAATATCATAAAAACTGAAGAGCAGATGAGCACACACATGTATGTATTACAAAAGAAAATCCACAAATTCATTAGAAATTGGCAGGGTAGGCTGAGGAAGTAGGTAGATGTAAAATGTCTGTAAATGGCGAAAGAACATAAACCCAAGACTGAATAAACGATGTTAAATATCCATGCCAAGGAGACAAAAATATGTTAGGATACAATTACCATTAAGACACCACAAGAAGGTCCGTATCCTGCCGTGATGACTAAAAAGAGTTGGTTATTAGCCACAATGTGTAGGCAGTCTCATGCCAACGGCCATACCACGTTGAGAACACCGCTTCTCGTCCGATCAGCGAAGTTAAGCAACGTTGGGTTTGGTTAGTACTTGGATGGGTGACCGCCTGGGAACACCAAATGCTGTTGGCAATAATGTTTTTTGTTTTGTTTTGTTTTGTTTCGTTTGTTTTTGTTTGAATGGCTGGCTGGCTGGCTGGCTCCACGGGAAATTCACGGAGTTGTGTGGAATAAGGCCTGGTAAAATGAATTAATATGTAATGTCATGTTTAAAACAAACTCGCTTAATATAGTGTGTGAGGCTTTATACAAAAACAAACAACCAAAACAAAACATGTTGTATATATATATATATATATATATATATATATATATATATATATATATATATATATATAGCTTAATCCGGGTTTGAACTCGCAACTCCAAGAATACGCATCACTTATATACACTTTACCACTGGACCACTGCAGGACACTTGATGCTGAGGTATCAATTTAATGACGTAAATGCCATTTCCACAAATAAATGATAATTTAAAAGTATTTGTATGTACAAATCTTTTCTGTTTAAAAGGCTACAATATCAGTTACTGATATAATTTGTGTTAATGTTTCTATACCCACAGGAAGGCATGTTTTTGCTTATATGTAAGGGGTACGGAGAAGGAATCCACAGACCATCATTCCCCTTCCCCCCCCCCCCCTCCCACCTACTACCACCACCACCACCACCACCACCACTACTCACCACCAATCACCACCAATCACCACCACCACCAATCACCACCAATCACCACCACCACTTTAACCGAAAACCCCCTAACACATCAACCCTCCCCCCAATCAACAGGCGAAATAATAACCCTCAAATGCCTGCCTGCCTGCCTGCCAGCCAGCCAATACTAACGGTCTTCTCAGAAAGAAAATCTCTTTGTATCTGTATTACTTGATGAAATGTATGATTCTAATAATGAAAATAAATTGTTATGTCGGTTGTATGAGCATAATGACCAATATGCACGTGATATGAATGAATTAAATAGTGTAGTTTTAAGTAATTAGGTTGTAGACACATTAAGCGGATATGATATTTGACGCGTCCAGAACTGGTGATTTTTGGTTTAGTTTTAAATGCACCACCACCACCACCACCACCATTGCTTCCCCAGAGCCTAATTAAGGACCGGTAAAAGGAGTCAATATGTAATGTCATCTATAAAACCAAAGAATGAATAAAAACACACACACACACACCTACATAATAGTACTAGGAAGATTGTATGGCATAAAAAAATAAAAAAAGTACTCCCATTGGGTCGTTTGAACTCGCGACTTCCAAAACACCAGCCACACACCTTACCACCCAGCCACCATAGAGTTGGTATAATTGTGCAACTTTAGTTATAAAACTAAAGTTCTTATTGTCTCAAATCTTATTGTCTGTTCTATGAAAAGGCATGATGTAAATTATGTATTTTTTGAATGATTGAATTGTAGGCACATTAAGCGGATTCGATATTTGATATATCCAGAAAAGGTGATTTCTGTTCAGTTTTAAAATGCATCACCGTTAACGCTAAAGGACTGGTAAAACGACTCGATGTTTGTCATTTTTAAAATAAACACTAAAACTAGGCCCTTAACATATATAATGTTTGAATATAAATTGAATGCATATAAATACAAAGTGGGAGTGGCTGGCTGGCTGGCTGCCTGGCTGGCTGGCTGGCTGGCTGGCTGGCTGGTTGGCTGACTGGCTGGCTGCCTGGCTGCCTGCCTGCCTGCCTGCCTGCCTGCCTGCCTGCCTGCCTGCCTGCCTGCCTGCCTGGCTGGCTGGCTGGCTGGCTGGCTGGCTGGCTGGCTGGCTGCCCGCCCGCCCGCCCGCCCGCCCGCCCGCCCGCCCGCCTGCTTGCCTTGCCTTGCCTTGCCTTGCCTTGCCTTGCCTTGGCTGTCCTGTCCTGTTATTGCCTTGCCTTGCCTTGCCTTGCCTTGCCTTGCCCTGCCCTGCCTTGGCTGCAGCTGGCTGGCTGGCCGTAAATCAACTCTTAACAACACCACACCACACCACACCATCACTCATCACCCATCACCCACCACCGGCCCCAGTCTCCCAGCCTCTCTTATATACCCGAGCAGGCCCTTTAAATTATTTGAATTGTTGCACTTCGGCCAATGGCACGATCGCTGCTGCTCAAACATATTCTGGTTCACAAGTATTATAATATATTATATTATATTATATTATATATATATATATATATATATATATATATATATATATATATATATATATATATATATATATATATATATATATATATATATATATATATATTTATTCATGAAACACATTAAAACCTTGATCATTTATTCATTCGTTACGTCTAGTGAAGAATTGCTTTTGTTCATTTGTATGATTAAAAATTGATAGAATATGAATTCCTCGCTTAAAGTAAAATATAAAATATATATTGGATTTATATGATTGGTTAATATTCCAAGTGATGCTGAATATCCCCTATAATTTTGTTTTGTTTGTTTGTTTGTTATGTACACATTCCAAATGAAATCAATATAAATGTTATTATTAATGTTTGAAAGTTGATTGTCTACTTGAATCTCTCTATTAAAGTGTGTGTGGCTCCGGATGGAGCCTGGTTATGGTATTTGTCGTGGTGGGTGGCAGAAGTGCTTACTTCTTCTCTGTCTTCTTTGGCAAAAGAACTGCCTGAATGTTTGGAAGAACACCTCCCTGTGCAATGGTTACGCCAGACAGAAGTTTGTTGAGTTCTTCGTCGTTGCGGATGGCCAACTGCAAGTGACGTGGGATGATACGGGTCTTCTTGTTGTCACGTGCGGCGTTACCGGCGAGCTCCAGAACTTCGGCAGCGAGGTATTCCATGACGGCTGCCAGGTAGACAGGAGCGCCAGCACCGACGCGTTCGGCGTAGTTGCCCTTACGCAGCAGACGGTGAATTCTGCCCACGGGGAACTGAAGTCCGGCCCTGCTGGAGCGAGACTTTGACTTGCCCTTCACTTTGCCTCCCTTGCCGCGTCCTGACATTGCTGCTGCTGTTGTGGGTTTGTGGTGGTTTTATGCCGCCCCGCAGATCGAGCTTCGTGTTATATACCCCGCTCAGGATCAAGGGAGCCCGCCACTGACCAATCAGCGCGCTCCGCCACGCGACCCGCTCTGAGCTGAGTCGCGAGCGGGATATAAAAGGAAAGCTCGCCTCGCGCAAAAGTTCATTATTGTATCGCAACGCCAGCCAGCACGAGCATCATCATGCCACCCAAGGCATCTGGAAAGGCTGCCAAGAAGGCCGGAAAGGCCCAGAAGGCCATTGCCAAGGGCGATAAGAAAAAGAAGCGCAGGAGGAAGGAGAGCTACAGCATCTACATCTACAAAGTGCTGAAGCAGGTCCACCCCGACACTGGTATCTCTTCCAAAGCCATGTCGATCATGAACTCGTTCGTGAACGACATCTTCGAGCGCATCGCCGCCGAGGCTTCTCGCCTGGCCCACTACAACAAGCGTTCCACCATTACCAGTCGGGAGATCCAGACGGCTGTAAGGCTCCTGTTGCCCGGAGAACTGGCCAAGCACGCCGTCTCTGAGGGCACTAAGGCCGTCACCAAGTACACCTCCTCCAAGTAAACGGCTTACTTACTGCCCTGTGGTGGTGGCTTGGCCTCAAACCAACAAACTCGGCTCCATTGGAGCCACACTTTAATTTCTAAAGAGATTGTGAGTGTTAGACACCAATACTATTATAACAAAAACCTCTGTCACTGAAAGCAAATAGCTATAAAATGAGAATATTTATGAAACTGTCTGTGTGTGTTTCTCTCTCTCAGTGTCTGTCTGTCTGTCTGTCTGTCTGTCTGTCTGTCTGCCTGCCTGCCTGCCTGTCTGTCTGTCTGTCTGTCTGTCTGTCTGTCTGTCTGTCTGTCTGTCTTGTCTGTCTTGTCTGTCTGTCTGTGTGTGTCTCTCTCTCTCTCTCTCTCTCTCTCTCTCTCTCTCTCTCTCTCTCTCTCTCTCTCTCTCTCTCTCTCTCTCTCTCTCTCTCTCTCTCTCTCTCTCTCTCTCTCTCTCTCTCTCTCTCTCAACACATATAAGCACTCGGTATCTTTTTTCTAGAGATTAGAGATTCATTGTTATGTTCCACATTAGGATTACTATGCAGGCCACCCTCTTAGGTTTGAAAATGTCAAGAAAACGGTTAATTTAAAATGTCATCTCCTAACTTAACAGATTAAGCCAGAGGACCGAAAACAGAATAAAACAGGACTGGACAGTATATGTCACTTATACAAGCTGCTTTTATTTCTAGTACAGTATGACAATTTTTATTTTGGGGGGGGGGGTGATCCTTGACAGTGCATAAGAGTGAAAAGCGACGGCGTTTTGTTTGTAAGAGAACAGGTTGTACTACAAATGACTTGATTTATTGATATCACATGTATGTATGACACCTAAATTATGCTAGGAATGTCTGAAATCTCCTTAGAAGGATATTTTGGCCCTGAGAAGGGCCGAGTTTGGTGTATACTAGGGTGGTCGATTTAGCTTATGCACGCTCTCCACGGATACGGCGAGCAAGCTGAATGTCCTTTGGCATGATGGTGACACGCTTGGCGTGGATGGCACAGAGGTTAGTGTCCTCGAAGAGACCGACCAGGTAAGCCTCGGATGCCTCCTGTAAAGCCATGACGGCAGACGACTGGAAGCGAAGATCGGTCTTGAAGTCCTGGGCAATCTCGCGCACCAGACGCTGGAAGGGAAGTTTCCTGATGAGCAACTCGGTGCTCTTCTGGTAACGACGGATCTCACGCAGGGCGACCGTTCCGGGCCTGTAACGGTGAGGCTTCTTCACACCCCCTGTGGCAGGAGCAGACTTGCGTGCTGCCTTGGTGGCCAGCTGCTTACGAGGAGCCTTGCCTCCCGTGGACTTGCGAGCAGTCTGCTTGGTGCGAGCCATGGTGAACAACTGTGGTTTGTGATGGCCGGATTAACGGATTAAAAAGTCCATAGAGCTGGCAAGCAGGGGATGGAAGAACGGGGCGAGGTTGCAGAAATCTTGAGCAAGGATCTGGAGATGAGGTGAAGAGGGGAGATGAAAGATCGGTGGCCCAACCACCGTGGATTTGAGCTTGATCAGATGAAAGTAGAATTGAGTGGGGTGTCATTTGCAATACACACAGAGGCCGGGAACGCAAGCAGCTGGCAGTGGAGGTTTGATGTCAGATGATGTTAAGTCAGTTCGTTAGGAGTCTTCTTTCTTGTTGATTTCACCAAACTTTGATCGTTGTTCTTTTTTTTGGGCTTGTCGGTCTTGGTGGTCACGGTTCGTGTTGATGCTTGAAGGTGATCTTTCCTTGGGGGTGATGGTGTACCGACAGATACGTCCTCATCCGATTCATCAGATGAGTGAGGAGCAGGGGTGTTGACACGCTGGGGTAGATTTCTTGAAGGTTGGGTTCTTGAGGGTTGATGTCTTGAAGGTAGAGTTCTCGGAGGGTGTGTAACAGCGGTAGGTACTGCAGCAGAAGGTGCTGCATAGTCGGTACCCTCTATAGGGTCACACCAAGGGTCGATAGCAGCGAAATTCGCCACTGAGACGGGTGAAGGGACAGCAGCAGCTGGAGAAGCGTGTGGAGCAGGAGCTGACAGTATGTCAGAAAGCGTGGCTGCGTTCACAGTGATGTCATGGTTGGTAACGGGAACTGATGCAGAAGTGGGGGTCACATGAGGCAGAGTCTTGTGAGCTGTAGGTACCCGAACAGGATCTGAGGGCTGCATTGCAGTGGCGGAATCGTCGTCGTCGGATGTAGAGTCAGCATCCTCCTCTACAGGGTCAGTTGTTGGAGATGAACGCGGAGCGTTGAAAACTTCCTCAGGAACAATGAAGGTAGGGAGACCGTTCGCCTTGTACAGAATTTTCAGAAGCCTCACGAATTCTCGAGGGTTATTGCCAGCAGTAATTCTGGCTGTTGATATCAGAGCTTTTACTGTGCTCTGCCCAATTAGCTTTGTCTTTGGTTGGGCCGGTGGCGATGGCTGGCTCGACGAATCGCTGGTTGGCGTTTGGGAGCTGGCTCCCCATTGGCTGGTAGTAGCAGTGGGACGTCCTCCCGGGAGCTCCGGGAAGATGGCGGCTTGGGCGTTGAAACCTGAAGTAGAGGTGGTCGCTGATTGGCTTGTTGCTTCAGAGGTACTGGCTCCGGTTGAAGATGTGGATTTCTCCATGTTTTTAATAGCGTTTTGTCTGTGAGGACAATGTATGGAGATTGCTGGATGATCGCCTTTGCACAGCAAGCAGCATAGTGTTTCAGACTTGCAGATGGAGTAATGGTGGTCAGCTGAGCAGAGGCTACACTTCTGAATCCGCTGGGTACATTTGCTGGTGGAGTGGGTGTACTCGTAGCATCGGAGGCACTGGTTGACGATGTGAAAACGTTCCATCTTCACACGGAAAGGCGGAATGTGAATTCCAAAGCTGTAAACTCCATTTCTGGTAGCCATAGTAGCCGAAGCTACCGTCTCGAAGGTCAGCTTCAGGGAGCGACTTGAATTGAAGAATTGAGCTTGGTGAAGCCGTAGGTCCGGGTTTGATGCCTTGAAGTCGTGCATGAACGCACTATCATCAGCGTCATCTTGTTCCACGATCCATTGACTGAGATCGTGAATAACGACAGAGTGTTCAGCCAGGTACTGGCGTGGGAAGTTGAGACGAAGGTGTTGGTTGGAGAAGTTAGCGCTGTAAGACAGAAGTTTGTCGACTTCCTCCTCACTATAAAAGAAGAAAAGGATGTCCGTGCCTTCCTGCTTGATGTCGTTGGGTGTTACTCCTGCAACGTCTTTAAAGAGCTTCAGGAGAGATGTCTTGGAGAATGGATGTTCGTTGAGGGGCGTACCCCTGATCTTGAAGCGTTTGTGACGCATAATGAGCTTCCTGGAGGCCGATGGATCTCTCTCAAAGACTACACGTCACTGAAGATGGCCTCCCGTCTCTACCCGGCATAAAATACCAAGTTAGGAGTGGGGTCTGACCATCTAGAGAGACGCAAGTCTGCTGCCAATTGTTTATCCACCCTGCAGTACTAGGTGCGAGAGAGAAGAGCTGGAGCAACGCGAGCACGTCCGACCGCGACGGTTGCTAGTGATGGCCGGCGCCGAAAAATTTTTGCTTATATACGCCGTCTCGAGGCGCTTGCTCGAGCGCCATTGGCTGCTCGACTCGCCTACGTCACCCCGTTGCCCCTCCCCTCCTTCCTCTGGCTGCAGCCAACAGGCGGCTCACCTCAATCACTATTATCGCTGATTTTGCTCTATTTTTTGGATTTGTGCAAAAGTCATTTCACAGGGACGTGAAACAGACGAGTAGGCAACTGCAGTTTTGAAAGCGTTGTGAGAAAGCCGTGTCTACTCGACCACAAGCGTAAAGTAAGGGCAGGCAGGAGTTGCAATGCTACTAGTACGTCCGCTTGATGGGATATAGTCGGGAAATCGTGCGGGCATTCGTCTACAACGCCTCACTAGCATCAGGATATTTCCCAAGCCCATTCAAAGAAGCCACAGCAATCCTCATTCCAAAACCCCAAAAATCCCCGACAGACCCTAAGAACTACAGACCGATCAGCTTACTAGAGACATTAGGAAAAGTATACGAAAAACTCATTAATCATAAACTCAGGAATCACCTAGAACACAAAAACATATTGACAGACAAACAATTTGGCTTCAGACAACACCGCTCAACACAAGACGCACTGAACATAATAACAAACTACCTCTCCATAAATAAACACCAAAGGGCCAAGACGGCCCTCATTGCAAAGGACGTCGAAAAAGCTTTTGACACCGTATGGCACGACGGCCTGCGTTACAAACTCTGCACTCTGTTTCAACTATCTGATAACATGCAGAGGCTACTTTGCAGCTTTCTAACAAATAGAAAGATGCAGATCAAGTTCCTCAGCAAGCTGTCGGGTTATTTCAACCTAAATGCAGGTGTCCCTCAGGGCTCAGTTCTTTCACCAACCTTATACATACTCTATATAAACGACATCCCTGACCCAGTATACTGGACATCAATGACCCTTTGCTACGCTGACGACGTAACCCAACTGATCACAGACTATACGATTAACGCCCTCACACGGAAAGCACAACAAGAAATAGACAAAGTCACCCTCTGGGAACACGACTGGCGAATAAAAACAAACCCCAACAAGTCAAAAATAACATACTTTTTCTACAACAAACGACGTAACCCTGACCCAGTAAAACTCTACTCTCAATCACCAGATGCAACCCAGATCCCAAGAGTCAACAAAACCACAGTACTTGGACTCACACTAGACTTTAACCTTCGCTTTCACACACACATAACACCCAAGAAAGCTATAGCCTCAAACGCCCTATCAAAACTCTACCCACTTAAACATGCCTCCCAAGCCACCAAGCTCTACTTATACAAAACACTTATTCTCCCACTCCTAACATATGCACCGATCCCACTCACACTTGCAGCACCAACAAATAGGAAGAAACTCCAGCGTACCCAGAACAGGGCTCTGAGATGGGTGTTCGATACCCATTGGCAGGACTTCACCACCAGTGAGGCCCTGCATGAGAGGGCGAACATCCCACCTCTGAACATAACCTGGGATACTATGGGGAAGAAACAGATTGACAGAATTCTCACCTATCATGACAACTACGACACGTTCCTCAGAAACGTCCTAAGCAGACCCAGACATACGCACAACCTCTTTAACCTGATCGACGATCCACCTCCTGCTCCGTCCTTTACATAACCCCTCTCCTATAATATCACTTCTCAAATCACCAAACTTCCAACTATAACCTCCTAACTCTTCTCCCCCCTCTTTAGGGGGGGACCAACTAGCTCCCGTTTTCTGGTGCCTTGGGTGGGCCGCGATGCTGATTAACAGATCAAAGACCACATCTGGTGTGAGCCTCCAGGGCACACCCAGCTGAGGACTGCTGTCTCCGTGGGTGCTCAGAAAAGACGAAATGTTGTCACAGATCCGATTCCTTGCCTTCACTGCCTAGTCTGGTCATAACGATTTCAATGCCATGCAGCTGGGTCTAGCCCTGGCACTTTACCTCATACTGAAAACCCTTCCTCTCACCCCCACTAATTCTTCCCCTATCCCCACTTCCACGCTCACCCATAAGGGTATCTTGACCTATATTTAAATGAATGAATGACAACAAGAAATAGACAAAGTCACCCTCTGGGAACACGACTGGCGAATAAAAACAAACCCCAACAAGTCAAAAATTACATACTTTTTCTACAACAAACGACGTAACCCTGACCCAGTAAAACTCTACTCTCAATCACCAGATGCAACCCAGATCCCAAGAGTCAACAAAACCACAGTACTTGGACTCACACTAGACTTCAACCTTCGCTTTCACACACACATAACACCCAAGAAAGCTATAGCCTCAAACGCTCTATCAAAACTCTACCCACTCAAACATGCCTCCCAAGCCACCAAGCTCTATTTATACAAAACACTTATTCTCCCACTCCTAACATATGCACCGATCCCACTCACACTTGCAGCACCAACAAATAGGAAGAAACTCCAGCGTACCCAGAACAGGGCTCTGAGATGGGTGTTCAATACCCACTGGCAGGACTTCACCACCAGTGAGGCCCTGCATGAGTGGGCGAACATCCCACCTCTGAACATAACCTGGGATACTATGGGGAAGAAACAGATTGACAGAATTCTCACCTATCATGACAACTACGACACGTTCCTCAGAAACGTCCTAAGCAGACCCAGACATACGCACAACCTCTTTAACCTGATCGACGATCCACCTCCTGCTCCGTCCTTTACATAACCCCTCTCCTATAATATCACTACTCAAATAACCAAACTTCCAACTATAGCCTCCTAACTCTTCTCCCCCCTCTTTAGGGGGGGACCAACTAGCTCCCGTTTTCTGGTGCCTTGGGTGGGGCGCGATGCTGATTAGCAGATCTAAGACCACATCTGGAGTGAGCCCCCAGGGCACACCCAGCTGAGGGCTGCTGTCTCCGTGGGTGCTCAGAAAAGACGAAATGTTGTCACAGAGATCCGATTCCTTGCCTCACTGCCTAGTCTGGTCATAACGATTTCAATGCCATGCAGCTGGGTCTAGCCCTGGCACTTTACCTCATACTGAAAACCCTTCCTCTCACCCCCACTAATTCTTCCCCTATCCCCACTTCCACGCTCACCCATCAGGGTATCTTGACCTATATTTAAATGAATGAATGAATGGCATTCGTCAATTCGATTCACACAACTACAACACCATGACTGGACGCGGCAAGGGAGGCAAGGGACTCGGAAAGGGTGGCGCCAAGCGTCATCGTAAGGTGCTACGTGACAACATCCAGGGCATCACCAAGCCCGCTATTCGTCGCTTAGCTCGTCGTGGCGGCGTCAAGCGTATTTCGGGTCTCATCTACGAAGAGACCCGTGGCGTCCTGAAGGTGTTCCTCGAGAACGTCATCCGTGATGCTGTAACCTACACGGAACACGCCAAGAGGAAGACCGTCACTGCCATGGACGTGGTGTACGCTCTGAAGCGCCAGGGTCGTACCCTCTACGGATTCGGCGGATAAGAGCTTGGCTAATCCATCGATTCCACCCACCACCACCTCAAAACGGGACCTAATTAGGTCCCTATACTTTTTTACTGAAGGGCTTAATAGACGATAACATAAATTGTTTTGATATCAGCTAGCACATTGGGTCTTATGAAATCTATTTTTTATCCTCGCATGCTTAAAGGGACTCTGATTGGGGAGGGGGGGGGGGGAAGGTTTGTTACGTTATATACTAGCAGAGCAGGATCATTGGTGGGGGGGGGGGGTGTGAGGGGGAGAGAGAGAGAGAGAGATCTTTCCCAACTCTTCCTTTTTACATGAGTGAGCTACCCGTTTTATTCATTTTATCCTTCTCAGAGCTGTTTTGATAGTATCCAAATGATGGTAAATGAAAAGGGAGGACACGAATATCTACCCAGAATTCAGGACTGGCAATCGATATGCATGTTTGAGTGAGAATCTTTTTCTCTCTCAACTTAGGTATACGTTTATGTCGTACCTAAAAGCGAGAACCACACTATTGGGACAAGTATGCAAGGCCCAATTTTCCTAACAAGCACAGTTAATTTTGTTATTTTCGAACATTTCTTTCCAAATTGGTTTATCCAATTAACAGTATTATATTAAGATCATGAATTGCTGGGTTAGGTTAGGTTAGCTTAGCTTAGGTTAGGTTAGGTTAGCTTAGCTTAGCTTAGCTTGGGTTAGCTTAGGTTAGGTTAGGTTAGCTAAGCTTGGGTTAGCATAGGTTAGGTTAGGTTTGATTACATTTCTATGTTAGATTTAACTCAAATTCAAAACAATTGCCAGTCATTCGGCTTGTTAGTCAACTTGCCTCTAATAGGGGCAATTTGTCTAACAAGACTATTTAGTTTTGTGTGTATATATATATATATATATATATATATATATATATATATATATATATATATATATATATATATATATATATATATATATATATATATATATATATATATTATTATAGCTTCAAGACTCTGAACCAATATAAAAGCATCAAGAGGAAGTGCTTGTGTTATGGGCCAATAGGCCTTCTGCAGTTACTTCCATTCTTATGTTTTTATTCCCATTGGTTCGTGTTTTATCTTGTGTAAATGTCAATCACCTTACCCAAAACTTTGGTACCATATCACCTCACCCATGTATATATATATATATATATATATATATATATATATATATATATATATATATATATATATATATATATATATATATATATATATATATATATATATATATATATATATATAATATACAGAGTAAATCTACCCCAAAAGTAATGATTTATTTGTCTACAAAACTAAACTCTTTTTGGAATCATATGAGGCCCCTCCACTGAGGGGGGAGGCCTGGATGTTTATTGTCATGTGTATTCATGCTGCTTGCATGTCGTCGTTTATTTTGCCTTTGTTGTTTTTTTGACAGCTTTCTTTGCCTTGGGTGGTTTGGGAGATTTTGAAGTTCTCTTTATTTTGGGCTTTTTGTTCCCAACAACAAGCTGCTGCTGCTGCTGCTGCTTCTTTTTCAAGGCTGTAGGTGGTTTGTTGCTTGTGGCGGCTTTCTTGGGAGTTACCACGGCCTTCTTTGCTGCTGTAGATGGTTTCTTGGTTGTGGTGGCTTTCTTGGGAGTTAGAACGGCCCTCTTCTCTGCTACGGCCAGCTTGAATGATCCACTAGCTCCACTTCCCTTGGTCTGAACAAGAATGCCGTCAGCCACTGCTTTCTTGAGAAATCTTCGGATGTAAATGGCGATCTTGGCAGCCTCGACTTTGTTGTTGGCAACAACGTACTTCTTGATTGCTTGTAGAGACGAGCCCTTACGGTCTTTGAGTGCTGCGACCGCGGCTAGAACCATTTGACTAGTTTTCGGGTGAGCAACCTGGACGCGAGGTTTCCTGGTGGTGGCCACCACAGCAGCAGCAGCCGCAGCCTTCTTGGTAGGCTTTGCTTCTACCATGATGATGATGAGATAACCAAGGTGATGAGAGACGCTCAGACAGTCACGGGGAAATGATGCTGCCGCCGCTTGAGCCGAACCTATTGTACCGTGCCGGCACGGTACAGAAGCTGCAACCTGGCAACTCGTCCACCAATCACGACGGTTGGTTTTACGGCTCCGAAACCTGGATCCCATATCTTCTCTAAAATAGAAGCATTTGTTCATGTTCTTTGTAAAAGTATCATAAAGCAGGACAGATGAGACAAATATCATAAAAACTGAAGAGCAGATGAGCACACACATGTTTGTATTACAAAAGAAAATCCACAAATTCATTAGAAATTGGCAGGGCAGGCTGAGGAAGTAGGTAGATGTAAAATGTCTGTAAATGGCGAAAGAACATAAACCCAAGACTGAATAAACGATGTTAAATATCCATGCCAAGGAGACAAAAATATGTTAGGATACAATTACCATTAAGACACCACAAGCAGGTCCGTATCCTGCCGCGATGACTTAAAAGAGTTGGTTATTAGCCACAATGTGTAGGCAGTCTCATGCCAACGGCCATACCACGTTGAGAACACCGCTTCTCGTCCGATCAGCGAAGTTAAGCAACGTTGGGTTTGGTTAGTACTTGGATGGGTGACCGCCTGGGAACACCAAATGCTGTTGGCAATAATGTTTTTTTGTTTTGTTTTGTTTCGTTTGTTTTTGTTTGAATGGCTGGCTCCACGGGAAATTCACGGAGTTGTGTGGAATAAGGCCTGGTAAAATGAATTAATATGTATGTCATGTTTAAAACAAACTCGCTTAATATAGATATTGTGTGAGGCTTTATACAAAAACAAACAACCAAAACAAAACATGTTGTATATATATATATAGCTTAATCCGGGTTTGAACTCGCAACTCCAAGAATACGCATCACTTATATACACTTTACCACTGGACCACTGCTGCAGGACACAAGCTTGATGCTGAGGTATCAATTTAATGACGTAAATGCCATTTCCACAAATAAATGATAATTAAAAAGTATTTGTATGTACAAATCTTTTCTGTTTAAAAGGCTACAATATCAGTTACTGATATAATTTGTGTTAATGTTTCTATACCCACAAGAAGGCATATTTTTGCTTATATGTAAAGGGTACGGAGAAGGAATCCACAGACCATCATTCCCCTCCCCTTCCCTCCCCCCCCCCCCCCAACTCCCACCTACTACCACCACCACCACCACCACCACCAATCACCACCAATCACCACCAATCACCACCACCACATCTAACCGAAAACCCCCTAACACATCAACCCTCCCCCCAATCAACAGGCGAAATAATAACCCTCAAATGCCTGCCTGCCTGCCTGCCTGCAAGCCAATACTAACGGTCTTCTCAGAAAGAAAATCTCTTTGTATCTGTATTACTTGATGAAATGTATGATTCTAATAATGAAAATAAATTTTGATGTCGGTTGTATGAGCATAATGACCAATATGCACATGATATGAATGAATTAAATAGTGTAGTTTTAAGTAATTAGGTTGTAGACACATTAAGCGGATATGATATTTGACGCGTCCAGAACTGGTGATTTTTGGTTTAGTTTTAAATGCACCACCACCACCACCACCACCACCATTGCTTCCCCAGAGCCTAATTAAGGACCGGTAAAAGGAGTCAATATGTATGTCATCTATAAAACCAAAGAATGAATAAAAAAACACACACACAAACCTACATAATAGTATTAGGAAGATTGTATGGCAAAAAAAAAAAAGTATTATTCCCATTGGGTCGTTTGAACTCGCGACTTCCAAAACACCAGCCACACGCCTTACCACCCAGCCACCATAGAGTTGGTATAATTGTGCAACTTTAGTTATAAAAGTAAAGTTTTCTCACATTGTATTGATAACTTAAAGGATTTTTTTTTTTTTTTGCATGTACAAATCTTATTGTCTGTTCTATGAAAAGGCTTGATGTAAATTATGTATTTTTTTTTTTTGTTTTGAATGATTGAATAGTAGGCACATTAAGCGGATTCGATATTTGATATATCCAGAAAAGGCGATTTATGTTCAGTTTTAAAATGCATCACCGTTAACGCTAAAGGACTGGTAAAATGACTCGATGTTTGTCATTTTTAAAATAAACACTAAAACAAGGCCCTTAACATATATAATGTTTGAATATAAATTGAATGCATATAAATACAAAGTGGGAGTGGCTGGCTGGCTGGCTGGCTGGCTGGCTGGCTGGCTGGCTGGCTGGCTGGCTGCCTGCCTGCCTGCCTGCCTGCCTGCCTGCCTGCCTGCCTGCCTGGCTGCCTGCCTGCCTGCCTGGCTGCCTGCCTGCCTGCCTGCCTGCCTGCCTGCCTGCCTGCCTTGCCTTGCCTTGCCTTGCCTTGCCTTGCCTGGCCTGGCCTGTCCTGTCCTGTCCTGTCCTGTCCTGTCCTGTCCTGTTATTGCCTTGCCTTGCCTTGCCCTGCCTTGGCTGCAGCTGGCTGGCTGGCTGGCTGGCTGGCTGGCTGGCTGGCTGGCTGGCTGGCTGGCTGGCTGGCTGGCTGGCTGGCTGGCTGGCTGTCTGTCTGGCTGGCCGGCCGGCCGTAAATCAACTCTTAACAACACAACACCACACCACACCATCACTCATCACCCATCACCCACCACCGGCCCCAGTCTCCCAGCCTCTCTTATATACCCGAGCAGGCCCTTTAAATTATTTGAATTGTTGCACTTCGGCCAATGGCACGATCGCTGCTGCTCAAACATATTCTGGTTCACAAGTATTAAAATATATATATTATAATATATATATATATATATATATATATATATATATATATATATATATATATATTTATATATATATATATATATATATATATATATATATATATATATATATATATATATTCATGAAACACATTAAAACCTTGATCATTTATTCATTTATTACGTCTAGTGAAGAATTGCTTTTGTTCATTTGTATGATTAAAAATTGATAGAATAAGAATTCCTCGCTTAAAGTAAAATATAAAATATATATTGGATTTATATGATTGGTTAATATTCCAAGTGATGCTGAATATCCCCTATAATTTTGTTTTGTTTGTTTGTTATGTACACATTCCAAATGAAATCAATATAAATGTTATTATTAATGTTTGAAAGTTGATTGTCTACTTGAATCTCTCTATTAAAGTGTGTGTGGCTCCGGATGGAGCCTGGTTATGGTATTTGTCGTGGTGGGTGGCAGAAGTGCTTACTTCTTCTCTGTCTTCTTTGGCAAAAGAACTGCCTGAATGTTTGGAAGAACACCTCCCTGTGCAATGGTTACGCCAGACAGAAGTTTGTTGAGTTCTTCGTCGTTGCGGATGGCCAACTGCAAGTGACGTGGGATGATACGGGTCTTCTTGTTGTCACGTGCGGCGTTACCGGCGAGCTCCAGAACTTCGGCAGCGAGGTATTCCATGACGGCTGCCAGGTAGACAGGAGCGCCAGCACCGACGCGTTCGGCGTAGTTGCCCTTACGCAGCAGACGGTGAATTCTGCCCACGGGGAACTGAAGTCCGGCCCTGCTGGAGCGAGACTTTGACTTGCCCTTCACTTTGCCTCCCTTGCCGCGTCCTGACATTGATGCTGCTGTTGTGGGTTTGTGGTCTCGCAGATCGAGCTTCGTGTTATATACCCCGCTCAGGATCAAGGGAGCCCGCCACTGACCAATCAGCGCGCTCCGCCACGCGACCCGCTCTGAGCTGAGTCGCGAGCGGGATATAAAAGGAAAGCTCGACTCGCGCAAAAGTTCACAGAGTACTTTGCTTTAAGAGGTCAGACCCCACCCTGATCCGGTGCATTAAACCGGTAAGAGACGGGAGACCTCTTAAGGAAAGTGCAACCCTCTAGATCAGGCTCTCCTGCACCCAGCACTGCCGGGTGGGTAAACATTAGGCAGCAACGATTAGAGCCATGATCTACCGAATCAAGGTACGATTCAGAGGGAACCAGAACCTTACTCGATCAGAGATATCGGATTTGATCACCACTACAACCAATGTTGCACCCCTGGACGTCGTACTCAACGATGATGGACTCCCTCAACTGCTGTTCAGCAGTGCCGAGGCCGTACAACGCCTCTTTAACCCTATTCACCTCACTGCTCTCGAGGAGGCGCACATGTTCCTCACCCCACCACGACACTACCTCGCAGCCAGGACTGTTTTCGTAAGGAGAGTGAGCTCCCTCATCTCCGAAAAAGCTACCACTGACGTCGCCACCAGCATAACCGAAGACAACCCTTCCTTGACTGCAGTCACCGTAAAATTCATCCCTGTGCAGGACAGCCACCTCTCCACTATGAAGGTCACCTTCACCTCGCCTGAGGAAGCTACCTCTGCTACCACCAACGGCTTCCGGTGCTTCGGCCTCGCTTGTACACCCCGACAAATAACAAGGGAACATTACTACCAGCTACGACAGTGTGTTAAGTGCTATAGTTATGAGCACTTCACTAAAAATTGCCCATCTCAGGACCAACGGTGCAGCAAGTGCGCCGAGAGTCACCACTTCAAACAATGCACCAGCGACTTCCTCAAATGCCTTCTCTGCCAAGATCACCATACTGCCGTCTCTGCTGAGTGTCCAAAAAGACGTCAAGAAATACAGAAGATGACCGAAGCCAGGCAAGCCAACACCACACGACGAGAACCGTCAACATTCAACGTGCAAGCCGCCAACTTTCCTCTGCTTCCGGGAGGGGGCGGAGCTTCTGCACAGACTGCATCCCATTGGGGCCCTGGGTCCCAGTCCGCCAACCAATCATCGACGCAGCAGCAACAGCCACAACTTTACTCTGCTGAATCAACAAGCCAGCCCTCACCACACCAGATGCTGCTCCCTAACAGGAACCATAACGTCATAATGGGACTCATCCGCACTGCTGAAATGATTGCAGGCACGAACACCAAGGAATTTGTACGAATTCTGAACATTATGTACGCTGACAACGGTTTACCAACATTTACTGTTCGTGACGAGCTCTTCACAACAACAGCCTCAGCCAACACCAATACTACGACTTCAGCAACAAATACCGCTTCTGCTTCTAACATCAACATCACCATCTCTTCAACTGCATTAGCAGATATCCAGTCTGCTGACGCCCACCCTGTGCAACCTGCTACAGACTCTGCAACATCCTTGCACACTGCTACTACTCCAGACGAACCATCTACTTCTCCAGTGGTACCTGAGACTGCACCAACTTCACCAGCTTCACCAGAAAATACACCAGCCGCACCCGAGACTACACCAGCTTCACAGGTACCTACACCTGATGCTTCTGAAAACCAACACTTGTTTTCCGATGATGACTCTACTGCCTCGATTGACGTTGAAACACAATCACCATCTCCAGCAACACAGGAGTCTCCAAGAGTCTCCGCACTATATGATCAACGTGAACAACTTACACTTGGAACTCCCGAATACAGACGCCTCTCCAGCAAAATACTCAACACAAGGTATGCGGAATGCCTGCTGAATGATCCAAACTCAAAGTACACACTAAGGAACGAAGTAATCTTCGTTGAATGCGACGAAACCACATTGTCAAAGGACCTTTTCCCACCAGACTACGCCGATTACAAACATCAAATGATTACTCGAAGCAAGAAGAAAGAAGAAACACCAAATTGAAGAAGAAGAAGACACCACATGAAGACTGACTGTTTCCACCTTGAATGCTGAAGCACTGCCACCGCCGCCTTCCAGACCCGCCTCCAAGCCTAGCCAGTTGTTGGGTTGTTTGCAGCATCGACGTATTGCCACGCAGCTGGGTTTAGCCCTGGCACTTTTTCTTCAACTTCAGCATTTCCTCTCACCGACTACTCTTCAGCTGTCCCCACTTCAAGGCTCGCCCCAATGGGCATCTTCTCCTGTATTATTCAATTCAGTTCAGCGCAAAAGTTCATTATTGTATCGCAACGCCAGCCAGCACGAGCATCATCATGCCACCCAAGGCATCTGGAAAGGCTGCCAAGAAGGCCGGAAAGGCCCAGAAGGCCATTGCCAAGGGCGATAAGAAAAAGAAGCGCAGGAGGAAGGAGAGCTACAGCATCTACATCTACAAAGTGCTGAAGCAGGTCCACCCCGACACTGGTATCTCTTCCAAAGCCATGTCGATCATGAACTCGTTCGTGAACGACATCTTCGAGCGCATCGCCGCCGAGGCTTCTCGCCTGGCCCACTACAACAAGCGTTCCACCATTACCAGTCGGGAGATCCAGACGGCTGTAAGGCTCCTGTTGCCCGGAGAACTGGCCAAGCACGCCGTCTCTGAGGGCACTAAGGCCGTCACCAAGTACACCTCCTCCAAGTAAACGGCTTACTTACTGCCCTGTGGTGGTGGCTTGGCCTCAAACCAACAAACTCGGCTCCATTGGAGCCACACTTTAATTTCTAAAGAGATTGTGAGTGTTAGACACCAATACTATTATAACAAAAACCTCTGTCACTGAAAGCAAATAGCTATAAAATGAGAATATTTATGAAACTGTCTGTGTGTGTTTCTCTCTCTCAGTCTCTGTCTGTCTCTCTGTCTGTCTGTCTGTCTGTCTCTGTCTTGTCTGTCTGTCTGTCTGTCTGTCTGTCTGTGTCTCTCTCTCTCTCTCTCTCTCTCTCTCTCTCTCTCTCTCTCTCTCTCTCTCTCTCTCTCTCTCTCTCTCTCTCTCTCTCTCTCTCAACACATATAAGCACTCGGTATCTTTTTTTTTTCTAGAGATTAGAGATTCATTGTTATGTTCCACATTAGGATTACTATGCAGGCCACCCTCTTAGGTTTGAAAATGTCAAGAAAACGGTTAATTTAAAATGTCATCTCCTAACTTAACAGATTAAGCCAGAGGACCGAAAACAGAATAAAACAGGACTGGACAGTATGTCACTTATACAAGCTGCTTTTATTTCTAGTACAGTATGACAATTTTTATTTTGGGGGGGGGGGGTGATCCTTGACAGTGCATAAGAGCGAAAAGCGACGGCGTTTTGTTTGTAAGAGAACAGGTTGTACTACAAATGATTTGATTTATTGATATCACGTGTATGTATGACACCTAAATTAGTGTATTTGTTTATTTATTTATTTATTTATTATATGTGTAGATGAAGGTTAATTCATATGACTGATGCTAGGAATGTCTGAAATCTCCTTAGAAGGATATTTTGGCCCTGAGAAGGGCCGAGTTTGGTGTATACTAGGGTGGTCGATTTTGCTTATGCACGCTCTCCACGGATACGGCGAGCAAGCTGAATGTCCTTTGGCATGATGGTGACACGCTTGGCGTGGATGGCACAGAGGTTAGTGTCCTCGAAGAGACCGACCAGGTAAGCCTCGGATGCCTCCTGTAAAGCCATGACGGCAGACGACTGGAAGCGAAGATCGGTCTTGAAGTCCTGGGCAATCTCGCGCACCAGACGCTGGAAGGGAAGTTTCCTGATGAGCAACTCGGTGCTCTTCTGGTAACGACGGATCTCACGCAGGGCGACCGTTCCGGGCCTGTAACGGTGAGGCTTCTTCACACCCCCTGTGGCAGGAGCAGACTTGCGTGCTGCCTTGGTGGCCAGCTGCTTACGAGGAGCCTTGCCTCCCGTGGACTTGCGAGCAGTCTGCTTGGTGCGAGCCATGGTGAACAACTGTGGTTTGTGATGGCCGGCGCCGAAAAATTTTTGCTTATATACGCCGTCTCGAGGCGCTTGCTCGAGCGCCATTGGCTGCTCGACTCGCCTACGTCACCCCGTTGCCCCTCCCCTCCTTCCTCTGGCTGCAGCCAACAGGCGGCTCACCTCAATCACTATTATCGCTGATTTTGCTCTATTTTTTGGATTTGTGCAAAAGTCATTTCACAGGGACGTGAAACAGACGAGTAGGCAACTGCAGTTTTGAAAGCGTTGTGAGAAAGCCGTGTCTACTCGACCACAAGCGTAAAGTAAGGGCAGGCAGGAGTTGCAATGCTACTAGTACGTCCGCTTGATGGGATATAGTCGGGAAATCGTGCGGGCACTCTATATAAACGACATCCCTGACCCAGTATACTGGACATCAATGACCCTTTGCTACGCTGACGACGTAACCCAACTGATCACAGACTATACGATTAACGCCCTCACACGGAAAGCACAACAAGAAATAGACAAAGTCACCCTCTGGGAACACGACTGGCGAATAAAAACAAACCCCAACAAGTCAAAAATAACATACTTTTTCTACAACAAACGACGTAACCCTAAACCCAGTAAAACTCTACTCTCAATCACCAGATGCAACCCAGATCCCAAGAGTCAACAAAACCACAGTACTTGGACTCACACTAGACTTTAACCTTCGCTTTCACACACACATAACACCCAAGAAAGCTATAGCCTCAAACGCCCTATCAAAACTCTACCCACTTAAACATGCCTCCCAAGCCACCAAGCTCTACTTATACAAAACACTTATTCTCCCACTCCTAACATATGCACCGATCCCACTCACACTTGCAGCACCAACAAATAGGAAGAAACTCCAGCGTACCCAGAACAGGGCTCTGAGATGGGTGTTCGATACCCATTGGCAGGACTTCACCACCAGTGAGGCCCTGCATGAGAGGGCGAACATCCCACCTCTGAACATAACCTGGGATACTATGGGGAAGAAACAGATTGACAGAATTCTCACCTATCATGACAACTACGACACGTTCCTCAGAAACGTCCTAAGCAGACCCAGACATACGCACAACCTCTTTAACCTGATCGACGATCCACCTCCTGCTCCGTCCTTTACATAACCCCTCTCCTATAATATCACTACTCAAATCACCAAACTTCCAACTATAACCTCCTAACTCTTCTCCCCCCTCTTTAGGGGGGGACCAACTAGCTCCCGTTTTCTGGTGCCTTGGGTGGGCCGCGATGCTGATTAACAGATCAAAGACCACATCTGGTGTGAGCCTCCAGGGCACACCCAGCTGAGGACTGCTGTCTCCGTGGGTGCTCAGAAAAGACGAAATGTTGTCACAGATCCGATTCCTTGCCTTCACTGCCTAGTCTGGTCATAACGATTTCAATGCCATGCAGCTGGGTCTAGCCCTGGCACTTTACCTCATACTGAAAACCCTTCCTCTCACCCCCACTAATTCTTCCCCTATCCCCACTTCCACGCTCACCCATAAGGGTATCTTGACCTATATTTAAATGAATGAATGAATGAATGGCATTCGTCAGGGCCGCTTGGTCGGCCCAGACGAGCATACTCTCGTGGTAACCCTACCTGGGGCCACATCCTTATCACAGCCATCTTCCATCCAAGGCAACACCCAGGCAAACTGGCACACACCTCTTTTTCAGGCAACGACGGCTCTTCCTCTCGGCGTGTTCACGGTTTATGTTACAGCTCTATCAGTGATATAACGTGCAAAGATACATTACCCTAGTGGGCCAACCCGTACTGCCACCCTGAATAAAACCAGGGACAGCTGGATGGCCTAACTTACGTAATGTGTATTGCCGTATATAGCACTCTTTCTCTCCTCTGCTAAACATTTCTTCCTCTTCAGGCCGGGACCTACCCCCTGTGCGGTGAAAGTGCAGTGGGGTATTCGTCCTTTCCTCCCAGGTGGGGCCACAGCACGTGCTTGCGCCCTGTGTCTCCCTGCCTGGCTTGTTTGCTATGCCGATCCACTGCTAGAACCTCGTGATAGTGCGAGTCAACTAGCAGTGGGGGTTGCCCTTGAGTAACACCTTCAGGACTCACAAATACTTTGTATTTGTGCCGAACCGGGTTCAATTAGCCTGCTAAGAACCCGGAATTACGCCTCTGACAACCGAGCTCCAACCCACAGCTCACGAGCCTAAGATCCACAGCTCCACGGAGATCGCAGCTACCCAGCTGAGTCAACCCACCACCACCTCCTCCACCAGACCACTACCTCACCTAAAATGCACTGCCTTCGCCTCATCTATGCTCTTGATCCTCCCCTTGACCCTGACGGAATAGGACAGAAAATCTACATGATCACCCAGACTCCTTACACCTCCATCACCCCCATTGACAAAGGAATAAAGCTCTTTCTACCCTCTGAATCTGACCTCTATGCTTGCCTCACCCCCAAAGCCCGAACAGGACTACAGACACTTGGACTCACCCCTGCACTGACACTGGAACAGAAACATAATTGCACTGCTGTTGCCTTCAACGTAGACACCACCCTCCTCTCCACGATTACAACTTTAGACAAACAACGTACTGCCGACATCGGAAAAGCCAACAACATCATCATAGAAGATCTCTTCCACCCACCAAACACAAAGATCCTCAGAATCCGTTGCTCCTCCCCCACTGAAGCTGAATCCCTCCTCACACATGGCTTTAAAGCAGACCACATTTCCATCCCACATTATAACTTCAAGATGAGCACATACCAGTCCATTACACAATGCTTCAGGTGCTATGGATTCAACCATACCACCAGGCAATGCAAGGAAAAGGAACAAGCCTGCTCCTTATGCGCCAACAAAGGACACTTCTGGAAAGATTGCACAGAAGGAACACGATGCTGTATAAACTGTGGTGAAAACCATCCTGCCACCCACCACAATTGCAAAATCAGGGTGCAACTCATCAAGGCAATGAGGAATAAGACCCAAAACACACTACCCCAATATCATGCACAGACAGCACGCCAGCTTTATCCCCAAAACCTCACTAACCAGCTTCACCGCCCCAACACACTTCCCCAAAATGCTCAAACAATACCCATCAACCCTCAAGGTAGAGGTGCCCTGCTCCCCACCCCCCCAGGCTTCCCACCTCTCCAAACCCACACCACCAGCGGACACCATCTCGCAAACCACCATACTCAGGCCCCCCCTCCCCCCCCTCACCCAACAACAGACGACACCCCGAGAATAGTGGCAGCTATCATAATAGCACAGATATCAGCACAAGGAGACACGAGGAAGGCAATTTCCAACATCCAACAAATCCTACTAGCAAACAACCTCCCTCCAATAGTCATCCCTCCCAGCTTGGCGTCACAACCAGTACAACCCCTAACACCTCCCCCCATCACCCCACAAGCACTTACACCACCACCACCCCTTATTACTCCCCAGACACCAAACCCAGTATCACCCCCACCCCTTATCACACTCCAGGCATCAAACCCAGTACCACTCTCACCCCTCACCACCTCCCAGACAAAAAACCCAGCACCACCCACACCCTCTTCCCCACCTTCTATCACACCCCAGGCAACAAACCCAGTACAACCCCCACCTCTCATCACCTCCCAGACAGAAAACCCAGCACCACCCCTACTCTCTTCCCCACCCCCCATCACCCCCCAGGCATCAAACCCAGTACCACCCCTACTCTCGCCCCCACCCCTCACCACCTCACAGACAACAAACCCAACACCACCCCCTCCCCCCATCACCCCCCAAACACCAAACACAGAACCATCTACACCCTCCCCTGACACCCAGGCCTCTAACTGCTTCTCACAGACCATGCTCCCCATGACAGCTACCCCTCTTCAGTCAAAAAGATCAAGTTCACCAAAACACAAAACAACTCTTCAAGTGAAAAGAACAAACTCACCTAAACAAAACAAAAAATTTCTGCATGCAAGACGAACAACCCCAATACACAAGAAAACCAACCCATCAATTAAAAAGAAATCAGATACCAAGAAACATGTAACCTCCCTCACCTTAGCCCACACGCCCAACACGTCAACTCACCTCACGCCCAACACGCTAGCCAACCTCACGCCCCTAACCCAATACCACACAGGTACAAAGCCCAAAATCCCACAAAATTTGCCCCAAAACGTGTCTTTCTCAGCCAAGAGGACTAACACCTCCCCAGACCACTCCCTCACCCCTACACCAAAACTTCCTAAATTCATACCAGACACCATGCAAAACGGACGCCATACATATCTCCTACCCAAATCTATAATTACCAAATCTGTCTACACAACGAATCAATCCACAAAGGAGAACCCCTCCGGTTCAAATGCCACAAACACTCCCCCAACAAGTCAATAAATATGAAAATCACACAATTTAACGTTAGAGCATATTACAACATCAGACACCTAATTGCTAACTTTGTGGAGAATGAAAGACCGGATGTGCTGCTACTAAACAGCACATGCGTGACGAACTCTCACAAAATTAGACATTTTGGCTTCACAACATACCAATCTCCTGATGAAGCTTACGAAGGGGTTGCTATTCTAATAAAGAACACCTATAAACATGACCTCCTCACTACCAACTGGCAACACAAACACTTCCTAGCAGTCCGCATTCACACTCAACACGGGCAGATGATCATTGGTACCACATACATTCGTCCAAACTTGGGTCTCCCCCTCCAGGACCTAAACACTCTCTTCAACCACACACACATACCAGTCTTCCTCCTAGCAGACCTAAATGCAAAACACCAAACATTCAACCATCGCCAACACAACATGCACGGTCAACAACTACACCAACTCCACCAAAACAAACACCTCACCTTCCTTGGCCCTGACTTCCAAACAACCTACACACACAATGGAACTGGGAGACCAGATCTAATCCTCACCAACAGAGCAGGCACTCACCTACAACACTACATCACACCCGGACCCCTCACTGGCTCAGATCACATACCAATATCACTCACACTCTCCAGCAACCCCATACTCATCCCAGCCACCCCACAATATGACTATCAAAATGCAGACTGGGAAGCCTTCAAACAACACCTAACTGCCAGCACACAGCCCTACAACTTCCAAGACAAACCACACACAGACATAGATTCCCAAGTCCTCACCATCCAGAATAACATCATACAAGCAGCTGATGCTACCATTCCAAAAACAACCCACAAAACTAGATACTCCTTTTTTCCTTCGATCAGAACAAAAAGGCTACTCTCCTGCTATCACAACAGATTCACCCACAACCTTCACAGATACAATCAAGTAAACACAGACCTCACTATACTCAAAAACCACATACTCAACAGCCTTGACCAAGACCATGCTAACAACTGGGAGAAACTCATACATAAAGCTGAAATACAAAGAAAAACAACTCCACAACAATTCTGGAACTTCATAAAGAGGATCAGAGGAAACTCCTCCTCTTCTGCCTTTACATACATCACTCACAACAATCAAAACTACACCGATCCCTCAGAAGTAATAGGCATATTCAAACAACACTGGCAGGACATCTTCAATCCCCACCCCCCACAACCAACAGCAATACAAAACATAAACAGAGTAGAAACATGGATACGACACAACCCTCATGCCATCACACACTACCCTACCATTGACCTCACGACACTAGACGACTTAGAAAGTGACCTCACAGAATCAATACTACCTGAAGAAGTTAAACTCATGCTCAAGAACACCAGACGTAAAGCCCCAGGAGCCTCTGGCATTGGCCAAGCTCTCCTCAAGCAACTTCCAGACCCCCTAATCTTTGCACTCACAGACGTCTACAACGCCTCACTAGCATCAGGATATTTCCCAAGCCCATTCAAAGAAGCCACAGCAATCCTCATTCCAAAACCCCAAAAATCCCCGACAGACCCTAAGAACTACAGACCGATCAGCTTACTAGAGACATTAGGAAAAGTATACGAAAAACTCATTAATCATAAACTCAGGAATCACCTAGAACACAAAAACATATTGACAGACAAACAATTTGGCTTCAGACAACACCGCTCAACACAAGACGCACTGAACATAATAACAAACTACCTCTCCATAAATAAACACCAAAGGGCCAAGACGGCCCTCATTGCAAAGGACGTCGAAAAAGCTTTTGACACCGTATGGCACGACGGCCTGCGTTACAAACTCTGCACTCTGTTTCAACTATCTGATAACATGCAGAGGCTACTTTGCAGCTTTCTAACAAATAGAAAGATGCAGATCAAGTTCCTCAGCAAGCTGTCGGGTTATTTCAACCTAAATGCAGGTGTCCCTCAGGGCTCAGTTCTTTCACCAACCTTATACATACTCTATATAAACGACATCCCTGACCCAGTATACTGGACATCAATGACCCTTTGCTACGCTGACGACGTAACCCAACTGATCACAGACTATACGATTAACGCCCTCACACGGAAAGCACAACAAGAAATAGACAAAGTCACCCTCTGGGAACACGACTGGCGAATAAAAACAAACCCCAACAAGTCAAAAATAACATACTTTTTCTACAACAAACGACGTAACCCTGACCCAGTAAAACTCTACTCTCAATCACCAGATGCAACCCAGATCCCAAGAGTCAACAAAACCACAGTACTTGGACTCACACTAGACTTTAACCTTCGCTTTCACACACACATAACACCCAAGAAAGCTATAGCCTCAAACGCCCTATCAAAACTCTACCCACTTAAACATGCCTCCCAAGCCACCAAGCTCTACTTATACAAAACACTTATTCTCCCACTCCTAACATATGCACCGATCCCACTCACACTTGCAGCACCAACAAATAGGAAGAAACTCCAGCGTACCCAGAACAGGGCTCTGAGATGGGTGTTCGATACCCATTGGCAGGACTTCACCACCAGTGAGGCCCTGCATGAGAGGGCGAACATCCCACCTCTGAACATAACCTGGGATACTATGGGGAAGAAACAGATTGACAGAATTCTCACCTATCATGACAACTACGACACGTTCCTCAGAAACGTCCTAAGCAGACCCAGACATACGCACAACCTCTTTAACCTGATCGACGATCCACCTCCTGCTCCGTCCTTTACATAACCCCTCTCCTATAATATCACTACTCAAATCACCAAACTTCCAACTATAACCTCCTAACTCTTCTCCCCCCTCTTTAGGGGGGGACCAACTAGCTCCCGTTTTCTGGTGCCTTGGGTGGGCCGCGATGCTGATTAACAGATCAAAGACCACATCTGGTGTGAGCCTCCAGGGCACACCCAGCTGAGGACTGCTGTCTCCGTGGGTGCTCAGAAAAGACGAAATGTTGTCACAGATCCGATTCCTTGCCTTCACTGCCTAGTCTGGTCATAACGATTTCAATGCCATGCAGCTGGGTCTAGCCCTGGCACTTTACCTCATACTGAAAACCCTTCCTCTCACCCCCACTAATTCTTCCCCTATCCCCACTTCCACGCTCACCCATAAGGGTATCTTGACCTATATTTAAATGAATGAATGAATGCATTCGTCAATTCGATTCACACAACTACAACACCATGACTGGACGCGGCAAGGGAGGCAAGGGACTCGGAAAGGGTGGCGCCAAGCGTCATCGTAAGGTGCTACGTGACAACATCCAGGGCATCACCAAGCCCGCTATTCGTCGCTTAGCTCGTCGTGGCGGCGTCAAGCGTATTTCGGGTCTCATCTACGAAGAGACCCGTGGCGTCCTGAAGGTGTTCCTCGAGAACGTCATCCGTGATGCTGTAACCTACACGGAACACGCCAAGAGGAAGACCGTCACTGCCATGGACGTGGTGTACGCTCTGAAGCGCCAGGGTCGTACCCTCTACGGATTCGGCGGATAAGAGCTTGGCTAATCCATCGATTCCACCCACCACCACCTCAAAACGGGACCTAATTAGGTCCCTATACTTTTTTACTGAAGGGCTTAAGAAGATCTCTTCCACCCACCAAACACAAAGATCCTCAGAATCCGTTGCTCCTCCCTCACTGAAGCTGAATCCCTCCTCACACATGGCTTTAAAGCAGACCACATTTCCATCCCACATTATAACTTCAAGATGAGCACATACCAGTCCATTACACAATGCTTCAGGTGCTATGGATTCAACCATACCACCAGGCAATGCAAGGAAAAGGAACAAGCCTGCTCCTTATGCGCCAACAAAGGACACTTCTGGAAAGATTGCACAGAAGGAACACGATGCTGTATAAACTGTGGTGAAAACCATCCTGCCACCCACCACAATTGCAAAATCAGGGTGCAACTCATCAAGGCAATGAGGAATAAGACCCAAAACACACTACCCCAATATCATGCCCAGACAGCACGCCAGCTTTATCCCCAAAACCTCACTAACCAGCTTCACCGCCCCAACACACTTCCCCAAAATGCTCAAACAATACCCATCAACCCTCAAGGTAGAGGTGCCCTGCTCCCCACCCCCCCAGGTTTCCCACCTCTCCAAACCCACACCACCAGCGGACACCATCTCGCAAACCACCATACTCAGGCCCCCCCTCCCCCCCCTCACCCAACAACAGACGACACCCCGAGAATAGTGGCAGCTATCATAATAGCACAGATATCAGCACAAGGAGACACGAGGAAGGCAATTTCCAACATCCAACAAATCCTACTAGCAAACAACCTCCCTCCAATAGTCATCCCTCCCAGCTTGGCGTCACAACCAGTACAACCCCTAACACCTCCCCCCATCACCCCACAAGCACTTACACCACCACCACCCCTTATTACTCCCCAGACACCAAACCCAGTATCACCCCCACCCCTTATCACACTCCAGGCATCAAACCCAGTACCACTCTCACCCCTCACCACCTCCCAGACAAAAAACCCAGCACCACCCACACCCTCTTCCCCACCTTCTATCACACCCCAGGCAACAAACCCAGTACAACCCCCACCTCTCATCACCTCCCAGACAGAAAACCCAGCACCACCCCTACTCTCTTCCCCACCCCCCATCACCCCCCAGGCATCAAACCCAGTACCACCCCTACTCTCGCCCCCACCCCTCACCACCTCACAGACAACAAACCCAACACCACCCCCTCCCCCCATCACCCCCCAAACACCAAACACAGAACCATCTACACCCTCCCCTGACACCCAGGCCTCTAACTGCTTCTCACAGACCATGCTCCCCATGACAGCTACCCCTCTTCAGTCAAAAAGATCAAGTTCACCAAAACACAAAACAACTCTTCAAGTGAAAAGAACAAACTCACCTAAACAAAACAAAAAATTTCTGCATGCAAGACGAACAACCCCAATACACAAGAAAACCAACCCATCAATTAAAAAGAAATCAGATACCAAGAAACATGTAACCTCCCTCACCTTAGCCCACACGCCCAACACGTCAACTCACCTCACGCCCAACACGCTAGCCAACCTCACGCCCCTAACCCAATACCACACAGGTACAAAGCCCAAAATCCCACAAAATTTGCCCCAAAACGTGTCTTTCTCAGCCAAGAGGACTAACACCTCCCCAGACCACTCCCTCACCCCTACACCAAAACTTCCTAAATTCATACCAGACACCATGCAAAACGGACGCCATACATATCTCCTACCCAAATCTATAATTACCAAATCTGTCTACACAACGAATCAATCCACAAAGGAGAACCCCTCCGGTTCAAATGCCACAAACACTCCCCCAACAAGTCAATAAATATGAAAATCACACAATTTAACGTTAGAGCATATTACAACATCAGACACCTAATTGCTAACTTTGTGGAGAATGAAAGACCGGATGTGCTGCTACTAAACAGCACATGCGTGACGAACTCTCACAAAATTAGACATTTTGGCTTCACAACATACCAATCTCCTGATGAAGCTTACGAAGGGGTTGCTATTCTAATAAAGAACACCTATAAACATGACCTCCTCACTACCAACTGGCAACACAAACACTTCCTAGCAGTCCGCATTCACACTCAACACGGGCAGATGATCATTGGTACCACATACATTCGTCCAAACTTGGGTCTCCCCCTCCAGGACCTAAACACTCTCTTCAACCACACACACATACCAGTCTTCCTCCTAGCAGACCTAAATGCAAAACACCAAACATTCAACCATCGCCAACACAACATGCACGGTCAACAACTACACCAACTCCACCAAAACAAACACCTCACCTTCCTTGGCCCTGACTTCCAAACAACCTACACACACAATGGAACTGGGAGACCAGATCTAATCCTCACCAACAGAGCAGGCACTCACCTACAACACTACATCACACCCGGACCCCTCACTGGCTCAGATCACATACCCATATCACTCACACTCTCCAGCAACCCCATACTCATCCCAGCCACCCCACAATATGACTATCAAAATGCAGACTGGGAAGCCTTCAAACAACACCTAACTGCCAGCACACAGCCCTACAACTTCCAAGACAAACCACACACAGACATAGATTCCCAAGTCCTCACCATCCAGAATAACATCATACAAGCAGCTGATGCTACCATTCCAAAAACAACCCACAAAACTAGATACTCCTTTTTTCCTTCGATCAGAACAAAAAGGCTACTCTCCTGCTATCACAACAGATTCACCCACAACCTTCACAGATACAATCAAGTAAACACAGACCTCACTATACTCAAAAACCACATACTCAACAGCCTTGACCAAGACCATGCTAACAACTGGGAGAAACTCATACATAAAGCTGAAATACAAAGAAAAACAACTCCACAACAATTCTGGAACTTCATAAAGAGGATCAGAGGAAACTCCTCCTCTTCTGCCTTTACATACATCACTCACAACAATCAAAACTACACCGATCCCTCAGAAGTAATAGGCATATTCAAACAACACTGGCAGGACATCTTCAATCCCCACCCCCCACAACCAACAGCAATACAAAACATAAACAGAGTAGAAACATGGATACGACACAACCCTCATGCCATCACACACTACCCTACCATTGACCTCACGACACTAGACGACTTAGAAAGTGACCTCACAGAATCAATACTACCTGAAGAAGTTAAACTCATGCTCAAGAACACCAGACGTAAAGCCCCAGGAGCCTCTGGCATTGGCCAAGCTCTCCTCAAGCAACTTCCAGACCCCCTAATCTTTGCACTCACAGACGTCTACAACGCCTCACTAGCATCAGGATATTTCCCAAGCCCATTCAAAGAAGCCACAGCAATCCTCATTCCAAAACCCCAAAAATCCCCGACAGACCCTAAGAACTACAGACCGATCAGCTTACTAGAGACATTAGGAAAAGTATACGAAAAACTCATTAATCATAAACTCAGGAATCACCTAGAACACAAAAACATATTGACAGACAAACAATTTGGCTTCAGACAACACCGCTCAACACAAGACGCACTGAACATAATAACAAACTACCTCTCCATAAATAAACACCAAAGGGCCAAGACGGCCCTCATTGCAAAGGACGTCGAAAAAGCTTTTGACACCGTATGGCACGACGGCCTGCGTTACAAACTCTGCACTCTGTTTCAACTATCTGATAACATGCAGAGGCTACTTTGCAGCTTTCTAACAAATAGAAAGATGCAGATCAAGTTCCTCAGCAAGCTGTCGGGTTATTTCAACCTAAATGCAGGTGTCCCTCAGGGCTCAGTTCTTTCACCAACCTTATACATACTCTATATAAACGACATCCCTGACCCAGTATACTGGACATCAATGACCCTTTGCTACGCTGACGACGTAACCCAACTGATCACAGACTATACGATTAACGCCCTCACACGGAAAGCACAACAAGAAATAGACAAAGTCACCCTCTGGGAACACGACTGGCGAATAAAAACAAACCCCAACAAGTCAAAAATAACATACTTTTTCTACAACAAACGACGTAACCCTGACCCAGTAAAACTCTACTCTCAATCACCAGATGCAACCCAGATCCCAAGAGTCAACAAAACCACAGTACTTGGACTCACACTAGACTTTAACCTTCGCTTTCACACACACATAACACCCAAGAAAGCTATAGCCTCAAACGCCCTATCAAAACTCTACCCACTTAAACATGCCTCCCAAGCCACCAAGCTCTACTTATACAAAACCCTTATTCTCCCACTCCTAACATATGCACCGATCCCACTCACACTTGCAGCACCAACAAATAGGAAGAAACTCCAGCGTACCCAGAACAGGGCTCTGAGATGGGTGTTCGATACCCATTGGCAGGACTTCACCACCAGTGAGGCCCTGCATGAGAGGGCGAACATCCCACCTCTGAACATAACCTGGGATACTATGGGGAAGAAACAGATTGACAGAATTCTCACCTATCATGACAACTACGACACGTTCCTCAGAAACGTCCTAAGCAGACCCAGACATACGCACAACCTCTTTAACCTGATCGACGATCCACCTCCTGCTCCGTCCTTTACATAACCCCTCTCCTATAATATCACTACTCAAATCACCAAACTTCCAACTATAACCTCCTAACTCTTCTCCCCCCTCTTTAGGGGGGGACCAACTAGCTCCCGTTTTCTGGTGCCTTGGGTGGGCCGCGATGCTGATTGACAGATCAAAGACCACATCTGGTGTGAGCCTCCAGGGCACACCCAGCTGAGGACTGCTGTCTCCGTGGGTGCTCAGAAAAGACGAAATGTTGTCACAGATCCGATTCCTTGCCTTCACTGCCTAGTCTGGTCATAACGATTTCAATGCCATGCAGCTGGGTCTAGCCCTGGCACTTTACCTCATACTGAAAACCCTTCCTCTCACCCCCACTAATTCTTCCCCTATCCCCACTTCCACGCTCACCCATAAGGGTATCTTGACCTATATTTAAATGAATGAATGAATGGCATTCGTCAATTCGATTCACACAACTACAACACCATGACTGGACGCGGCAAGGGAGGCAAGGGACTCGGAAAGGGTGGCGCCAAGCGTCATCGTAAGGTGCTACGTGACAACATCCAGGGCATCACCAAGCCCGCTATTCGTCGCTTAGCTCGTCGTGGCGGCGTCAAGCGTATTTCGGGTCTCATCTACGAAGAGACCCGTGGCGTCCTGAAGGTGTTCCTCGAGAACGTCATCCGTGATGCTGTAACCTACACGGAACACGCCAAGAGGAAGACCGTCACTGCCATGGACGTGGTGTACGCTCTGAAGCGCCAGGGTCGTACCCTCTACGGATTCGGCGGATAAGAGCTTGGCTAATCCATCGATTCCACCCACCACCACCTCAAAACGGGACCTAATTAGGTCCCTATACTTTTTTACTGAAGGGCTTAATAGACGATAACATAAATTGTTTTGATATCAGCTAGCACATTGGGTCTTATGAAATCTATTTTTTATCCTCGCATGCTTAAAGGGACTCTGATTGGGGAGGGGGGGGGGGGAGGTTTGTTACGTTATATACTAGCAGAGCAGGATCATTGGTGGGGGGGGGGGGGGGTGTGAGGGGGAGAGAGAGAGAGAGAGATCTTTCCCAACTCTTCCTTTTTACATGAGTGAGCTACCCGTTTTATTCATTTTATCCTTCTCAGAGCTGTTTTGATAGTATCCAAATGATGGTAAATGAAAAGGGAGGACACAAATATCTACCCAGAATTCAGGACTGGCAATCGATATGCATGTTTGAGTGAGAATCTTTTTCTCTCTCAACTTAGGTATACGTTTATGTCGTACCTAAAAGCGAGAACCACACTATTGGGACAAGTATGCAAGGCCCAATTTTCCTAACAAGCACAGTTAATTTTGTTATTTTCGAACATTTCTTTCCAAATTGGTTTATCCAATTAACAGTATTATATTAAGATCATGAATTGCTGGGTTAGGTTAGGTTAGGTTAGCTTAGCTTAGGTTAGGTTAGGTTAGCTTAGCTTAGCTTAGCTTGGGTTAGCTTAGGTTAGGTTAGGTTAGCTAAGCTTGGGTTAGCATAGGTTAGGTTAGGTTTGATTACATTTCTATGTTAGATTTAACTCAAATTCAAAACAATTGCCAGTCATTCGGCTTGTTAGTTAACTTGCCTCTAATAGGGGCAATTTGTCTAACAAGACTATTTAGTTTTGTGTATATATATATATATATATATATATATATATATATATATATATATATATATATATATATATATATATATATATATATATATATATATATATTATTATAGCTTCAAGACTCTGAACCAATATAAAAGCATCAAGAGGAAGTGCTTGTGTTATGGGCCAATAGGCCTTCTGCAGTTACTTCCATTCTTATGTTTTTATTCCCATTGGTTCGTAATTTATCTTGTGTAAATGTCAATCACCTTACCCAAAACTTTGGTACCATATCACCTCACCCATGTATATATATATATATATATATATATATATATATATATATATATATATATATATATATATATATATATATATATATATATATATATATATATATATATAATATATACAGAGTAAATCTACCCCAAAAGTAATGATTTATTTGTCTACAAAACTAAACTCTTTTTGGAATCATATGAGGCCCCTCCACTGAGGGGGGAGGCCTGGATGTTTATTGTCATGTGTATTCATGCTGCTTGCATGTCGTCGTTTATTTTGCCTTTGTTGTTTTTTTGACAGCTTTCTTTGCCTTGGGTGGTTTGGGAGATTTTGAAGCTCTCTTTATTTTGGGCTTTTTGTTCCCAACAACAAGCTGCTGCTGCTGCTGCTTCTTTTTCAAGGCTGTAGGTGGTTTGTTGCTTGTGGCGGCTTTCTTGGGAGTTACCACGGCCTTCTTTGCTGCTGTAGATGGTTTCTTGGTTGTGGTGGCTTTCTTGGGAGTTAGAACGGCCCTCTTCTCTGCTACGGCCAGCTTGAATGATCCACTAGCTCCACTTCCCTTGGTCTGAACAAGAATGCCGTCAGCCACTGCTTTCTTGAGAAATCTTCGGATGTAAATGGCGATCTTGGCAGCCTCGACTTTGTTGTTGGCAACAACGTACTTCTTGATTGCTTGTAGAGACGAGCCCTTACGGTCTTTGAGTGCTGCGACCGCGGCTAGAACCATTTGACTAGTTTTCGGGTGAGCAACCTGGACGCGAGGTTTCCTGGTGGTGGCCACCACAGCAGCAGCAGCCGCAGCCTTCTTGGTAGGCTTTGCTTCTACCATGATGATGATGAGATAACCAAGGTGATGAGAGACGCTCAGACAGTCACGGGGGAATGATGCTGCCGCCGCTTGAGCCGAACCTATTTATGTGCCGGCACGGTACAGAAGCTGCAACCTGGCAACTCGTCCACCAATCACGACGGTTGGTTTTACGGCTCCGAAACCTGGATCCCATATCTTCTCTAAAATAGAAGCATTTGTTCATGTTCTTTGTAAAAGTATCATAAAGCAGGACAGATGAGACAAATATCATAAAAACTGAAGAGCAGATGAGCACACACATGTATGTATTACAAAAGAAAATCCACAAATTCATTAGAAATTGGCAGGGTAGGCTGAGGAAGTAGGTAGATGTAAAATGTCTGTAAATGGCGAAAGAACATAAACCCAAGACTGAATAAACGATGTTAAATATCCATGCCAAGGAGACAAAAATATGTTAGGATACAATTACCATTAAGACACCACAAGAAGGTCCGTATCCTGCCGTGATGACTAAAAAGAGTTGGTTATTAGCCACAATGTGTAGGCAGTTTCATTCCAACGGCCATACCACGTTGAGAACACCGCTTCTCGTCCGATCAGCGAAGTTAAGCAACGTTGGGTTTGGTTAGTACTTGGATGGGTGACCGCCTGGGAACACCAAATGCTGTTGGCAATAATGTTTTTTGTTTTGTTTTGTTTTGTTTCGTTTGTTTTTGTTTGAATGACTGGCTGGCTGGCTCCACGGGAAATTCACGGAGTTGTGTGGAATAAGGCCTGGTAAAATGAATTAATATGTATGTCATGTTTAAAACAAACTCGCTTAATATAGTGTGTGAGGCTTTATACAAAAACAAACAACCAAAACAAAACATGTTGTATATATATATATATATATATATATATATATATATATATATATATATATATATATATATATATATATATATATATATATATATATATATATATATATATATATATATATATATATATATATATATAGCTTAATCCGGGTTTGAACTCGCAACTCCAAGAATACGCATCACTTATATACACTTTACCACTGGACCACTGCAGGACACTTGATGCTGAGGACACTTGAATTTAATGACGTAAATGCCATTTCCACAAATAAATGATAATTTAAAAGTATTTGTATGTACAAATCTTTTCTGTTTAAAAGGCTACAATATCAGTTACTGATATAATTTGTGTTAATGTTTCTATACCCACAGGAAGGCATGTTTTTGCTTATATGTAAGGGGTACGGAGAAGGAATCCACAGACCATCATTCCCCTTCCCCCCCCCCCTCCCACCTACTACCACCACCACCACCACCATCACTACTCACCACCAATCACCACCAATCACCACCAATCACCACCACCACACCTAACCGAAAACCCCCTAACACATCAACCCTCCCCCCAATCAACAGGCGAAATAATAACCCTCAAATGCCTGCCTGCCTGCCTGCCTGCCAGCCAGCCAATACTAACGGTCTTCTCAGAAAGAAAATCTCTTTGTATCTGTATTACTTGATGAAATGTATGATTCTAATAATGAAAATAAATTGTTATGTCGGTTGTATGAGCATAATGACCAATATGCACGTGATATGAATGAATTAAATAGTGTAGTTTTAAGTAATTAGGTTGTAGACACATTAAGCGGATATGATATTTGACGCGTCCAGAACTGGTGATTTTTGGTTTAGTTTTAAATGCACCACCACCACCACCACCATTGCTTCCCCAGAGCCTAATTAAGGACCGGTAAAAGGAGTCAATATGTATGTCATCTATAAAACCAAAGAATGAATAAAAACACACACACACACACCTACATAATAGTACTAGGAAGATTGTATGGCATAAAAAAAAAAAAAAGTACTCCCATTGGGTCGTTTGAACTCGCGACTTCCAAAACACCAGCCACACACCTTACCACCCAGCCACCATAGAGTTGGTATAATTGTGCAACTTTAGTTATAAAACTAAAGTTCTTATTGTCTCAAATCTTATTGTCTGTTCTATGAAAAGGCATGATGTAAATTATGTATTTTTTGAATGATTGAATTGTAGGCACATTAAGCGGATTCGATATTTGATATATCCAGAAAAGGTGATTTCTGTTCAGTTTTAAAATGCATCACCGTTAACGCTAAAGGACTGGTAAAACGACTCGATGTTTGTCATTTTTAAAATAAACACTAAAACTAGGCCCTTAACATATATAATGTTTGAATATAAATTGAATGCATATAAATACAAAGTGGGAGTGGCTGGCTGGCTGCCTGCCTGCCTGCCTGCCTGCCTGCCTGCCTGGCTGGCTGGCTGGCTGGCTGGCTGGCTGACTGGCTGGCTGCCTGGCTGCCTGCCTGCCTGCCTGGCTGGCTGGCTGGCTGGCTGGCTGGCTGGCTGGCTGGCTGGCTGGCTGGCTGGCTGGCTGGCTGGCTGGCTGGCTGGCTGGCTGCCCGCCCGCCCGCCCGCCCGCCTGCTTGCCTTGCCTTGCCTTGCCTTGCCTGTCCTGTCCTGTTATTGCCTTGCCTTGCCTTGCCTTGCCTTGCCTTGCCTTGCCCTGCCCTGCCCTGCCTTGGCTGCAGCTGGCTGGCTGGCCGTAAATCAACTCTTAACAACACCACACCACACCACACCATCACTCATCACCCATCACCCACCACCGGCCCCAGTCTCCCAGCCTCTCTTATATACCCGAGCAGGCCCTTTAAATTATTTGAATTGTTGCACTTCGGCCAATGGCACGATCGCTGCTGCTCAAACATATTCTGGTTCACAAGTATTATAATATATTATATTATATTATATATATATATATATATATATATATATATATATATATATATATATATATATATATATATATATATATATATATATATATATATATATATATATATATATATATATATATATTTATTCATGAAACACATTAAAACCTTGATCATTTATTCATTCGTTACGTCTAGTGAAGAATTGCTTTTGTTCATTTGTATGATTAAAAATTGATAGAATATGAATTCCTCGCTTAAAGTAAAATATAAAATATATATTGGATTTATATGATTGGTTAATATTCCAAGTGATGCTGAATATCCCCTATAATTTTGTTTTGTTTGTTTGTTTGTTATGTACACATTCCAAATGAAATCAATATAAATGTTATTATTAATGTTTGAAAGTTGATTGTCTACTTGAATCTCTCTATTAAAGTGTGTGTGGCTCCGGATGGAGCCTGGTTATGGTATTTGTCGTGGTGGGTGGCAGAAGTGCTTACTTCTTCTCTGTCTTCTTTGGCAAAAGAACTGCCTGAATGTTTGGAAGAACACCTCCCTGTGCAATGGTTACGCCAGACAGAAGTTTGTTGAGTTCTTCGTCGTTGCGGATGGCCAACTGCAAGTGACGTGGGATGATACGGGTCTTCTTGTTGTCACGTGCGGCGTTACCGGCGAGCTCCAGAACTTCGGCAGCGAGGTATTCCATGACGGCTGCCAGGTAGACAGGAGCGCCAGCACCGACGCGTTCGGCGTAGTTGCCTTTACGCAGCAGACGGTGAATTCTGCCCACGGGGAACTGAAGTCCGGCCCTGCTGGAGCGAGACTTTGACTTGCCCTTCACTTTGCCTCCCTTGCCGCGTCCTGACATTGCTGCTGCTGTTGTGGGTTTGTGGTGTTTTATGCCGGCTTTTGCTTTGATGTCCATAGGGAATGGAAAGGATGGGGGAGGTAGAGGGATGGGGAGATGAAATTCAGGAAGAGGATGCGGGTGTAGAGAGAGAGGAGGTTTGAAAGTTCGGTGGCCTGTCCACCATGGGTTGACATTTTTGTATGTGTTGTTTGTTTGCGTGTGTGTTATGTTGGGTTGTCAGTACATTGGCTGGGGGGGCTAGTGTTTGTGACCTTGTTGGTGTCCTAAAGCACTAGAGCCGATGGAGTTGGCTGAAGGAGGCTAATCTTAGAAACATCAGGGTAGTTACACTTCTGACGCCACGACAAATGGTTTTTTGGTTTTATATTTTTTTTGTAGGTGTTTTATTTATATATATATATATATTTTTTTTTTTTTTTTTTTTTTTTTTTTTTTTTTTTTTTTTTTTATTATTTATTTATTTATTTTTTTTTTTTTTTTATATTTATTATTTTTTTTTTTTTTCTTTCTTTCTTTATTCTTCATATGGTGTAGATTGGGTCCGGGATGGGCCACTCATCTGGATCGTCTGGCAGACCGCTTAGTATCTGAGGGCTTGGGAAGGCCTCATCATGGATATGTCTGATCACTTTTTGTTGGAGAGTGATTCTTCTGGTTCTGTGTGGTGGTTCATGGATCTCGTAGTCGCTGGTGGTGTTTTCTGCTACGAAGGGATCTTCTGGGTCTGGGACATACATGTTCTTCATACGGTACAGCTGTCTTCTGGCCAGGTAGCTGAGCCTAATGTTCATTGGCTTCATGTTGAGCGTCTCATGGATCAGGTCGGTTCTCACCCTGTCACTCAGAGTCAGGCCCTCTGCAAAGCGAAGTGCTTTGTTTTGTACTCGTTGAATCTTCAACATGTTGGATTTGTTGGTGAGGTTCAGGGGAACGTATGGGTATTCCAAGCTAGGCCTTATGATCATTCTGTACAGGTGGAGCTTGATGTGGGATGGGGCTTGGTTGAAACGGAAGAGCCTCGCCAGTGAGCCCCGGGCCATCGCTGTCTTCTGGGATACGTACTGGGAGGAGTTGAGTAGCCTGTTGAAGTTGTAACCGAGCACTGTGTTGGAGTTTGAGATGGCTATGGGTTCACCCCTGATTCTTATTCCCCCCTCATTTTCAATTGAGAAGGCCATACAGCCGACCGTGCTTAATTGAATCTTTTCTGGGTTAGTGGTGATTCTCCATTTCCTTTCCCAGTTAGCAGTCCTTGCTAGTTCTACGTTTGCCTTACGGGTTGCAGTTGCATGTTTGGCCGCTTGGCTGCTAGGGTTAGATGTTATTACGTGCGTTACGTCGTCCGCAAATTGCACGATAATGGTGTCCCTATACTCTGGTTGGGGCAGGTCATTTACAAAGATGTTGAAGAGAACCGGGCTCAAGCATGATCCTTGGGGGACTCCAGCTGTTGGGGTGAAGGCTGCGGCCTCGTTTGCCTTGAAGCTGGGGGTGACTTGCCTATTCTTAAGGAAATTACTGATCAGCCTGAGGAGGGTCCAGTTTTGCGCTGGTAAGTCTGCTAGTTTGTACACCAGACCATCGTGCCACAGGCTGTCGAAGGCCTTGTGTACGTCCCTCGTCGCAATCAAGGCTACCTGTTTTTGCTTGCGAATTGAGCTTAAGGCGTCGTAGATGATGTTAATTGCGTGCTGGGTTGATCTATGTGCTCGAAAGCCAAACTGCTTTTCTGTGAAGAGGTTGTTGTACTCCATGTAGTAGTTAAGGCGGTTTGACATGATTTTTTCAAAGCACTTGCCTATTGAGTCTAAGAGTGAGATTGGTCGGTAGTTGCCAGGTTGGTGGGGGTCTTTCTTGGGTTTGGGAATGAATATCATCTTGGCTGACTTGAATGCTACAGGAATGTGACCCGATGCCAGCATAGCGTTGAATAGGTTGAGTATGGATTGCATAAGATTGCCTGGTAGAAGTTTGATCTGCAGCTCTTTGATCCCTGATGGTCCTGGGGCCTTATCTCTGGTGTTTTTGATGACTCCTCTCATCTCTAGCATAGTTATGGGTCTTGTTAAAGGGTGGTCGTCTTCTAGGGTTGTCAGGTCAATCAGAGGGGTGCTGTTAAGGGAGGCGGCATTTTCTGTTGTCCATTGGTTGACACGTTCAAAGTGAGTGTTGTTGAAGGCTCTGCTGTTTGAAGCTGTGAGTGTCTTTTTCCAAACTGCGCCCATGAGGTCAGCCTGATCCTGCGGGTCTTCTATTTTTTCTTGTTGCTCCTCTTCATCTTCGTCAAGGAATGTGTGTACAAGGTGGGTGAGGCTGGGGTTAACCGATCCCAGGAGCTGTCTGATCATGCGCCAGAAAGTTCCCGGCTCCCTTTTGTACTGGTTGGCCTGTCTCACTAGGGTTCTCCAAATGTGGCTCTTGTGGGTCAGCGTAAGGTCTATGGTTTCCCTTCTGAGTGTTTGTAGGGTCAACGCTGGTGGCTGGCCAGTTTGGTAGTGGCTTTGGCAGGCTCGCTGGTACACATTCATTTTGCCTCTGATTTCTCGGGTCGGCTTATATTGGTGGTAAGTCCTAGTGGTGGATATTTCACAAGTGGCCTCGGTTGCAAGCTGGATCCGGTTGTGGATGGTGTTTACTGCTTGGTCAATTGTTTGGGTTGGGAGGTTGTCGAACTCAAGGATGGGGTCGCCAGCAAGGAAGGTGTCATAGTCACGGGCACGTATGGTTTCCAATCTGGGCCTGGATGGTGCCACATATCTGAAGGGGGTTGCTTGGAGGGATGTGACCACAGGGATGTGATCCGACCCCACGTTCTTGCCTGGGGTTACTCTGCAGTGGAACAGGTCACAATCTCTGTTGGTCAGCACTATGTCAGGGGTGCCCCTATGGTTGCCCGCAAAGAACGTCTTAAAGTGGGGGCCTTGGAAGGAGAGGTCCCGGTTTTGCATTAGATTGAAGAGCTGCCTGCCCTTGAGGTCTGGCCTGTCAGGAGCGTTGAATAAGGCCTGATGGTGGGCATTCAGGTCTCCTGCGATGATAGTGGGGAGGTTCCTGTCGAGCAGCTTGTTCAGAGGGATGGAGGGGAGGTAGGCCAATCTAGGTGGTAGATATGCGGTGCAGACAATGAGGGGGCCGTGTGAAGTGGTGAGTTCTATTGCAAGAAAGTTGTCGTCTTCTATGAGGATGGGGCGGTAGGAGAGCCCTCTTCTTATTAGTATTGCCACCCCACTGTACCTACCCCTGTTGACTTCCCTGGTGGAATAACCCCAGATGGAGATGTGCTGGTCTTGTCTGGCCGCTGTTTCATTGAGTAAGACAACATCTGGGTTAAGTCTGGCTACCTCCAGAGTGAGTAGGTATTTGTTGTTGAAGTAATGTCTGATGTTCACCTGAAGGATTGTGATCCCCATTATTGACTATGGGACGGAAGTGTTTGTTTGGCTGTAGTGCCAATGTTGTTACATTCGGTTTGGTCGCTTCTGTTTGTGGAGGAGGGGGGTAAAGCTGTTGAGCCAGGTATCTTGTTCCTGGTTCCGGTCGGGGATTGGTTGGGGTTGGGGTTTACCATACGTTGCTGTGCCATTGGGGGGTCTTCGGTGTCACTGCTGTTCATGATGTCGACATCCGTGGTGCTAGAGTCGCTCTCTGGTGAAGAGTTGTGGGGGTTGCTTGCCCTTGCTCCGTCCACAGGGGATGGGGTTCGGCTGTAAGTGTTGGTCCTAGGCCTCTTGGTACAGCGTTGTGTGGAATATATTGTTGTGGGGCTGCGGTGTTTGAAGCGAAATTTCCTAGTGCCCCGGATGGGGTTCCGTATGGCAAGGGAGTTTGTGAGAGCTTGGAGGGCGATCTGATGTGGGAGTGTTCCAGGAAGGGTGGACATAGGTGTTTCCCAGAATGTCGGGGTGGAGGGGCCGGGGTTGTTCAGGGAGTTTGGAGTCTCATGGGCGTTGGTAGAGGCCTGGGGGCGAGGAGTACTAGGGTTGGGGTTGTTGGGTTGTGCTTGGGCCTGGCCGGCGGTTGTTGTGATGTTAGGAGTCAAGTAGGCAAGCGAGTCTTCGGACATATGGACAGGGGGTAGGCCATTGTCTTTCCTAAGTGAGTTCCAGAAACCTAGGAGCTTCACTGGGTTGTCTGGAAATTGGATTTGAGCAAATGTTAGGAGTTCGGCCCCTAAGCTGGGCTTGGGATCGGGGTTTGTTGCAAGAGAGTTAGGTGTTGGGGCCTGTTGTGTTTGATTCTGGGTTTGCTCTGGTATAACCGTGGGGTTATGGGGGTGTTGGGTGCTTTGGTGTCCCCCTTGGGCCACCGACTGGGCCTGTTGTTGGTTAGGGATGCCCCAGGCATTTACTGGTGGAGGAGGGGCAGGGATGGTAATAGCTGCCTGTTGGCGGGCTGCTGTCTCCGTTTCATGCAATTGCTTGATTGCCTCTTGCCTGCGAGGACAAAGATGCGAGATTGCAATGTGTGGACCATTGCATAGAGCACATTTGGGTGTAGGGTTTGTGCATTCCCTGTAGCTGTGTTCCCCTGTGCACCTGCTGCACTTGGGGGTTCCATTGTTACATGCATTGGAATAATGGTCATACTGAAAGCATTTGAAGCATTGCTTGAGCTTGTAAAACCTCTGTGGGTTGATTTTGTCAGGTTCAGCCATGATGCCAAATGCAGAAAGGCCTTGTGTGCAGACCTGCATTGCTTGCTCCGGTGAAGCCAGAGTAAGTTTCAGTACTTGGTTGTTGCGTTGGGTTGTGAATCTGTGGGCCTGAAGTATTTTGACATCCCTGTTTTTCCTCTCTATTTCTGCAATTATTTCATCATTTGAGTGATCCATGATGATGTCATGGATCCTATGTACAAAGATGGTGCGTTGGGCTTGGAATTCGGCAGGGGGGTAGACAGTGATATTCTTCTCCCTTAGTTTGTTCATGGTGTCTGACGAAAGGAGGTCTGGGAGGTTTGCATTGGGCACCAACAAGATGGCTCCATTCGTTATTTTGAACACATTTTTGTAGGTAATCTGGGTGACCTCGTAGACCACCTCAAGTAGTTGGGCTGGGGTACGGCCCCGGCCAGATTCGTCTGTGAATCTGACTTTGGTCGCCATAGCTTGGTGGGCCAGGCAGCCTAATCTAATCTATACTATGGTGGGTGCTGTGAAGTGTCCAGGTAGACTAAGTGGATGGTGGGTGTTAGTTAGGCCGAGGCCTCTAACTTCTAGTTGCTAGGCAACTAGAGCTACTAGACAAGGTGGTAATTGAACCTATCGATAGCCTAAGCCTGCTACAAGGCTGTTAGATGCCCGATCAAACCTCCGCAAGAATTTCAAGAACCCGGTTTTGGCTACCGCTCGGGAATGATCGTTTGGAATGGCGAAATACAAGAGGTAGAAACAGTTTAGAAAGACAGCCTTATTCACTCCTTAATTCTATGATTAGTAGTTTATGCATTGTGTATTGTGTGAGTGTGTGTGTGGTGTGTCTTGGTACAGGCAGGGAGAGAATGGGGAGGAGAGGGTGGGGAATGGGGGGGGGGGAGGGGGTGTGGGATGAAGGATGAGGATGGGTAGTTATTTTATTAGGACATCATACTGCTGTAAGCGTCAGTAGAGCTAGGTTGAGACACAGTACAGGTGCCCCGGCGTGTCTTGACGCCGAGAGAGCTTGTAGTCGACTGGCAGTGAGTGTGGCTGGCTGCTACGCGGCCGGCCGGCTGTGATTGGCTCGCTGGCGCACCAATCCTGAGTGAGGTGGGCGGAGCCAACGCTCAGTTTCTCCTGTAGGTGGCGGGAGCTCCTGGGAGCACGTCTGCTCACGGCGGCTGCTGGCTGGCGAGTGCCGGCTTTGCTTTGATGTCCATAGGGAATGGAAAGGATGGGGGAGGTAGAGGGATGGGGAGATGAAATTCAGGAAGAGGATGCGGGTGTAGAGAGAGAGGAGGTTTGAAAGTTCGGTGGCCTGTCCACCATGGGTTGACATTTTTGTATGTGTTGTTTGTTTGCGTGTGTGTTATGTTGGGTTGTCAGTACATTGGCTGGGGGGGCTAGTGTTTGTGACCTTGTTGGTGCCCGCAGATCGAGCTTCGTGTTATATACCCCGCTCAGGATCAAGGGAGTCCGCCACTGACCAATCAGCGCGCTCCGCCACGCGACCCGCTCTGAGCTGAGTCACGAGCGGGATATAAAAGGAAAGCTCGACTCGCGCAAAAGTTCATTATTGTATCGCAACGCCAGCCAGCACGAGCATCATCATGCCACCCAAGGCATCTGGAAAGGCTGCCAAGAAGGCCGGAAAGGCCCAGAAGGCCATTGCCAAGGGCGATAAGAAAAAGAAGCGCAGGAGGAAGGAGAGCTACAGCATCTACATCTACAAAGTGCTGAAGCAGGTCCACCCCGACACTGGTATCTCTTCCAAAGCCATGTCGATCATGAACTCGTTCGTGAACGACATCTTCGAGCGCATCGCCGCCGAGGCTTCTCGCCTGGCCCACTACAACAAGCGTTCCACCATTACCAGTCGGGAGATCCAGACGGCTGTAAGGCTCCTGTTGCCCGGAGAACTGGCCAAGCACGCCGTCTCTGAGGGCACTAAGGCCGTCACCAAGTACACCTCCTCCAAGTAAAGGCTTACTTACTGCCCTGTGGTGGTGGCTTGGCCTCAAACCAACAAACTCGGCTCCATTGGAGCCACACTTTAATTTCTAAAGAGATTGTGAGTGTTAGACACCAATACTATTATAACAAAAACCTCTGTCACTGAAAGCAAATAGCTATAAAATGAGAATATTTATGAAACTGTCTGTGTGTGTTTCTCTCTCTCAGTCTCTGTCTGTCTGTCTCTGTCTCTGTCTCTGTCTCTGTCTCTGCATGTCTCTCTCTCTCTCTCTCTCTCTCTCTCTCTCTCTCTCTCTCTCTCTCTCTCTCTCTCTCTCTCTCTCTCTCTCTCTCTCTCTCTCTCTCAACACACATATAAACACTCGGTATCTTTTTTCTAGAGATTAGAGATTCATTGTTATGTTCCACATTAGGATTACTATGCAGGCCACCCTCTTAAGGTTTGAAAATGTCAAGAAAACGGTTAATTTAAAATGTCATCTCCTAACTTAACAGATTAAGCCAGAGGACCAAAAACAGAATAAAACAGGACAGGACAGTATGTCACTTATACAAGCTGCTTTTATTTCTAGTACAGTATGACAATTTTTTTTTTTTTTTTGGAGGGGGGGGGGGAGGATCCTTGGCAGTGCATAAGAATGAAAAGCGACGGCGTTTTGTTTGTAAGAGGACAGGTTGTACTACAAATGACTTGATTTATTGATATCACGTGTACAGTGTATGTATGACACCTAAATTATTGTATTTATTTATTTATTATATGTATAGATGAAGGTTAATTCATATGACTGATGCTAGGAATGTCTGAAATCTCCTTAGAAGGATATTTTGGCCCTGAGAAGGGCCGAGTTTGGTGTATACTAGGGTGGTCGTTTTAGCTTATGCACGCTCTCCACGGATACGGCGAGCAAGCTGAATGTCCTTTGGCATGATGGTGACACGCTTGGCGTGGATGGCACAGAGGTTAGTGTCCTCGAAGAGACCGACCAGGTAAGCCTCGGATGCCTCCTGTAAAGCCATGACGGCAGACGACTGGAAGCGAAGATCGGTCTTGAAGTCCTGGGCAATCTCGCGCACCAGACGCTGGAAGGGAAGTTTCCTGATGAGCAACTCTGTGCTCTTCTGGTAACGACGGATCTCACGCAGGGCGACCGTTCCGGGCCTGTAACGGTGAGGCTTCTTCACGCCCCCTGTGGCAGGAGCAGACTTGCGTGCTGCCTTGGTGGCCAGCTGCTTACGAGGAGCCTTGCCTCCCGTGGACTTGCGAGCAGTCTGCTTGGTGCGAGCCATGGTGAACAACTGTGGTTTGTGATGGCCGGATTATTAAACGGATTAAAAAGTCCATAGAGCTGGCAAGCAGGGGATGGAAGAACGGGGCGAGGTTGCAGAAATCTTGAGCAAGGATCTGGAGATGAGGTGAAGAGGGGAGATGAAAGATCGGTGGCCCAACCACCGTGGATTTGAGCTTGATCAGATGAAAGTAGAATTGAGTGGGGTGTCATTTGCAATACACACAGAGGCCGGGAACGCAAGCAGCTGGCAGTGGAGGTTTGATGTCAGATGATGTTAAGTCAGTTCGTTAGGAGTCTTCTTTCTTGTTGATTTCACCAAACTTTGATCGTTGTTCTTTTTTTGGGCTTGTCGGTCTTGGTGGTCACGGTTCGTGTTGATGCTTGAAGGTGATCTTTCCTTGGGGGTGATGGTGTACCGACAGATACGTCCTCATCCGATTCATCAGATGAGTGAGGAGCAGGGGTGTTGACACGCTGGGGTAGATTTCTTGAAGGTTGGGTTCTTGAGGGTTGATGTCTTGAAGGTAGAGTTCTCGGAGGGTGTGTAATAGCGGTAGGTACTGCAGCAGAAGGTGCTGCATAGTCGGTACCCTCTATAGGGTCACACCAAGGGTCGATAGCAGCGAAATTCGCCACTGAGACGGGTGAAGGGACAGCAGCAGCTGGAGAAGCGTGTGGAGCGGCCGGCGCCGAAAAATTTTTGCTTATATACGCCGTCTCGAGGCGCTTGCTCGAGCGCCATTGGCTGCTCGACTCGCCTACGTCACCCCGTTGCCCCTCCCCTCCTTCCTCTGGCTGCAGCCAACAGGCAGCTCACCTCAAACACTATTATCGCTGATTTTGCTCTATTTTTTGGATTTGTGCAAAAGTCATTTCACAGAGACGTGAAACAGACGAGTAGGCAACTGCAGTTTTGAAAGCGTTGTGAGAAAGCCGTGTTTCTGCTCGAGTACAAGCATAAAGTAAGGACAGGCAGGAGTTAGGAGTTGCCATGCTACAAGTACGTCCGCTTGACGGGATATAGTCTGGGGAAATCGTGCCGAAATTTTTCAAAAACCAATCAGCATCGTTGCAAGAGTAGCATCGTCTCGCTCGCAGTGTGACTTAGGCGGCCCTCTGCTTGAGCGCTACGCACCTCACTCTACCAACGTCTGATTCCTTAGAGTGCGTGAGTGGACGGATCGATCAGCTCGCCAGCCATAAAGCAAGCCAGCATCGTCTCGCTGTCACTACAGCAGCTGTTATCTCCAGCCTCGACGAGCACTTCGGTGCAGCCAAAAACCAGTTCCAGCCAGCAGTTATTGGAGCAGAACCAGGCGCTTCCCAGCCAGCATCTAGTCCTAAGCAGTGACATCTTCCTCGTGGCATCTTCTGTGTGTTGTCCAATGTGCTTGTGTCCAGGTCGGACTGCATTTAGGTGAACAGCCCCACTTCGAGCCAGAACAGGCCCAGGTGAGAAGACGGAAGTTCACCTTTTGCAGTTGCGTCATGGCATAGGTGCATTCTTTTTCTCCTCTCCTAAAATTCTTCCGTTTCTGACACTGCCGAGCCAGTTGTGGAATCTCGTGATCGTGCGAGCCCACCATAACTGGGGGTGCAACCTTCCGGAACACGGTGTTTGTTCGTGGTGAGACCCTTAGGCCAGGTCTTAGACCTGGCCTACACACTGACCCCCACTGAGCTATGGAATCACAGTGATTGGCACAAGACACGGGACTGTCAGTAGATAGTGAGTCACAATGGCTCACTGTCTACGGATGACCTACACTGGGAATACACCCATAGACACTATTGACTGCATCACCACCTTCTACAATGCCACTGGCACACCAGCCACGAACCACATCAAACACGCCAACACAAACACAATCAAATTTCTCATTGCCTCTGAAGACGACCTTTTTGCCTGTTTCAAGGAACCTACTTTCAGAAAACTCACACAAGCTTCACTTACTCCTGTTCTCACTATTGAACAAAAAACTAAATGCTCTGTACTTGTAAGAAATGTCGACAGCTCTGTCCTTTCAGCACCTACTACTATCAATCTCTCTCAAGACATCTCTCACAGGAATGCTATTACTGTAATGGAGATATACCCAGTGCCCAATACAAAACACCTCAAGATCCAATGTTCCTCCCCTACAGAAGCTCAAAAACTCTTGCACCATGGAATTAAAATCCTCAACACCAGCACTCCTCCCTATTTCATTAGTCCAGTTGACTATCTTCCTTTGCTGCAATGCTTTAAATGCTACAAATACAGTCATGAAACCCGGAAATGTAAAAGCCCACAAATTTGTTCAAAATGTTCTGCAGAAGGCCATTTTTACACTCAGTGCTCTGCCAACACTTTAAAATGCATCAATTGCCAAGGAGGTCATTCAGCAGTTGACAAATCTTGCCCTTTGAGAAAGCAAACCCTAAAATCTCTTCGCAATAACCAACCTCGCACTCAAGCACACCCTCATTCCTCTTCTTCAACCTCCCATAACCTATCTCATCACCAAACAGCATCAGCCACCTCAATGTCCTATGCCAGTGTCCTTAATGCTTCACCTCACCAGCAACATCATCATAATACTGCACAACAAACTCAGTCCTCTCCACCTCTCTTCCCTCACCCACCACCTCCACCTTATTCTCCTCTTCAGAACCTTGCATATGAACGAGTCACTGCCTGTGTACAAGCTGCTTACTTGAAGGCCAAGGACGATGGCCGTGACTTTGCTGACTATCTTCCAATCTTTCTCACTCATAACGGCCTTCCTAGTATCTCTGTTCCTCCTACTCAACTATTGCGCTCTGCTCCATTCTCGCCTACAGTCCTCACTCCACAAAACACCAAGACTTCAGCTGAAGAAAATACTACAGTTCCCCCACAATCTCCTACCAACCCACTCCTGACTGCTACAGAAAACGGTGCCACTGACCAAACAGCACATCCTGGACTATCCCAAACTGAAGCATCCATGTCAAAGGCACTTTCAACCTCTTCTCCCAACATTGTCCTCTCCACTTCCAATCTGACTACTAACACTACAACCTCTGATACCTCTCACCCGGTCCCTGTCAACAAGCCTTCTGTCTCCCTCCATCCCCCAACAACTTCAGTCATTTCTTCTGTAACTCATCTTGTCTCGTCCCGAGCCCGTTCAGCAACCCGTTGTCTTACTCCCACCTCCCGCTGTAAATATCCTACAATTCCTACCACCATCCTCCAAGATGCACCCTCCTCAATAACTGCCCAACTCATTGAATCACGCAACCCTCATGCTCTTGTACATGCACAAAACCCCACCAGCACCCCATCAAAACCTAAAAATTCATAAAGATCATACAGTTTAATGTGCGGGCATATTTCAACATTAGACACATGGTGTCAGATTTTATTGAGATCGAGAGACCTGATGTGCTATTATTAAATAGCACATACATTACGAACTCATATAAAATCAAACATTATGGCTACTCCTCTTACCAGTCACCAGATGAAGCACATGAAGGAGTTGCAATACTCATTCGTTCTTCATACAAACACGAACTCTTACACACTCATTGGCTTCACAAACATTTCCTAGCCATTAAAGTTCATACACAAATGGGGTCTCTCATCATCTGCACAACCTACACCCGTCCTAACACCGACATTCCCATGCAAGATTTCATAACTCTCTTCAACAACTCTCACTTGCCTGTTTTTCTGCTTGCAGACCTCAATGCACAACACCCTACATTCCACCACAATACCACAAATCAGCATGGCAGACAGCTTCACCAAATATACACCCAAAAACATCTATTCTTTCTTGGCCCTGATTTCCCTACTTGTTTCACACATACAGGTTCTGGCCGGCCTGATATCATATTCACCAACAGACACGGCAGCAACTTGCAACACTTCATTTCACCAGGGCCCATTACGGGCTCTGATCATATTCCCTTAATTCTCACAGTCTCCACAAATCCTATTCTCATCCCCAGCACTCCTCAATTCTCATACCATAGGGCAAACTGGGACATGTTCAAACAACACATTGATGACACTGATCTCACTTATGAATACAATGACAAACATCACACTGACATCGACACACAAGCACGCAACATACAAGACACCATCATTCATGCAGCAAACATCTCCATTCCTAAAACAGCACACAAACCACATTTCACTTTCACCCCCTCCATTCGCTCCAAACGCCTCTTAGCTTGCTATCACACTAGATTCTTACAAAACATACATCGTCATGGACAAATACTATGGGACCTAACAGCATTAAAAAACCATATCCTTAACAGCCTAGATGAAGATCACACAAAACATTGGAAACACCTTATAGAACAAGCAGAACAATACAGAAAACTGACACCTCAAGAATTCTGGAAACGAATCAAACGACTACAAGGATCAACTCACACACCGTTTAAATACCTTCTACATAATAACAACAAAATCACTGATCCTGAAGCAGTTCTCAACATTTTTAAACACCACTGGGAACAAATCTTTCACCCACATCCTCCTGAACCATTTGCACGCCCCAACATTGAAATAGTCGAAGACTGGATACACCAAAATAGACAAGCAACTACACCAGACGACCTCATTCACCTTGAAAATCTCAATTCAAACACTGAACTACAGACTCCCCTAACTCTAGCTGATGTCAAGACAGCTCTCATGGGCACTCGTCGTAGAGCCCCTGGTGCGTCTGGCATTGGACATATCCTTCTTAGACAACTCCCTGCTTCTATCATTACTGCTATCACTAACCTATTCAACGCCTCCCTTGCCTCTGGGTACTTTCCACTCAACTTTAAGTCTGCCACAGCCGTTCTTATTCCAAAACCTGGGAAACCCCACACTGACCCAAAGAACTATAGACCCATCAGCCTTCTAGAGACACTTGGCAAAGTCTTTGAAAGGCTGATCAACCAGAGACTTAGAACCCACCTTGAACACAATGACTTACTCACTAACAAACAGTTTGGATTTCGGCCTCACCGGTCCACTCACGACGCCTTAAACATCATGACTAACTACCTCAGTATCAATCAGCACCAAAGACTTAAGACTGCACTCATCACTAAGGACGTTGAGAAGGCCTTTGACACTGTTTGGCATGACGGCTTAAAATTCAAACTATGCAACAACTTTAATCTTCCTCTTATCACCACCAAACTTCTTTCGAACTACTTAGACAATAGGACAATGAGAATTAAGTTCCTCCAACAACACTCTGACTACTTCAACTTACACGCCGGTGTTCCCCAAGGCTCTGTTCTTGCCCCAACACTCTACATCCTATACATAAACGACATTCCTGACCCTGTTCATCACACTTCATTAACCATATGTTATGCTGATGATGTCTCTCACCTTGTCACCAGCAACACCATTGATACACTAACAAACAGAGCACAAACAGAACTTGATGTTGTCACTGAGTGGGAGTACAAATGGCGTATAAAAACCAACTCCAGCAAATCTAAAATCACCTACTTTTTCTGTAAAAGAACTATTCGCCCAATTCCTCTCAAACTCTATTCATACACTCAAAATCCTACTTATATCTCTGTATCTCCCTCCTCCACAGTCCTGGGACTCACATTTGATCGACAACTACTCTTTCACACACACATAACACAGAAACATGCAATAGCTCTTCAAGCCATGAAGAAACTATACAGACTTAGATTTGCAAAACCTGACACAAAAATGCACCTTTACAAAGCACTTATTAGACCTCTCCTAACATACGCTCCACTAGCTCTTTCTCTATCTGCACGCACTAACAAAATAAAACTTCAAAGAATACAGAACAGAGCACTAAGATGGGTACTCAACACCCGATGGCAAGAGTTAAATACCAGTCAAAGTCTCCATGAAAGTACTAACATTCCTGCCCTAAATACCTACTGGAAAACTCTATCAGACAAACAAATCGATAGACTACTCACTCATCATGAACAACACATTGATTTTCTCCTACACACTCTCAGACTACCACGAAACAATCATGACCTCTTCTCTACCATCCATGATCCTCTTCCTAACTCTGTATTTCGTTAAACTTTAGCTCTCAACACCCAGCATCCACTATCATTACATATTCAGCTCTCAACAACCAGCACAAACAATCCGTAAAAAAGTTCAGCCCTGACGCTCTTGAGCCAATCACTGTGATGTTGTGAGTTTGTGATGTCCCGATGTTGTCACTGAAAACACCCGACTGAGTCCCTGCCTCGAAAGCCGCAACCTAACGACACGCAGCTGGGTTTAGCCCTGGCACTTTTTCTCTTACAAATCTTCTTCCTCTCACACCCCCTTATCTTCTTCTGTCCCCACTTCCCAGCTCGCCCCATGGGCATCTTCTCCTGTATTATTCTGATTCTGATTCCGAAATTTTATTATTCACACAACTTCAACACCATGACTGGACGCGGCAAGGGAGGCAAGGGACTCGGAAAGGGTGGCGCCAAGCGTCATCGTAAGGTGCTACGTGACAACATCCAGGGCATCACCAAGCCCGCTATTCGTCGCTTAGCTCGTCGTGGCGGCGTGAAGCGTATTTCGGGTCTCATCTACGAAGAGACCCGTGGCGTCCTGAAGGTGTTCCTCGAGAACGTCATCCGTGATGCTGTAACCTACACGGAACACGCCAAGAGGAAGACCGTCACTGCCATGGACGTGGTGTACGCTCTGAAGCGCCAGGGTCGTACCCTCTACGGATTCGGCGGATAAGAGCTTGGCTAATCCATCGATTCCACCCACCACCACCTCAAAACGGGACCTAATTAGGTCCCTATACTTTTTTACTGAAGGGCTTAATAGACGATAACATAAATTGTTTTGATATCAGCTAGCACATTGGGTCTTATGAAATCTATTTTTTATCCTCGCATGCTTAAAGGGACTCTGATTGGGGAGGGAGGGGTGGGGGGGGAAGGTTTGTTCCGTTATATACTAGCAGAGCAGGATCATTGGTGGTGGGGGGGGGGGGGTGAGGGAGAGAGAGAGAGAGAGAGAGAGAGATCTTTCCCAACTCTTCCTTTTTACATGAGTGAGCTACCCGTTTTATTCATTTTATCCTTCTCAGAGCTGTTTTGATAGTATCCAAATGATGGTAAATGAAAAGGGAGGACACGAATATCTACCCAGAATTCAGGACTGGCAATCGATATGCATGTTTGAGTGCGAATCTTTTTCTCTCTCAACTTAGGTATACGTTTATGTCGTACCTAAAAGCGAGAACCACACTATTGGGACAAGTATGCAAGGCCCAATTTTCCTAACAAGCACAGTTAATTTTGTTATTTTCGAACATTTCTTTCCAAATTGGTTTATCCAATTAACAGTATTATATTAAGATCATGAATTGCTGGGTTAGGTTAGGTTAGGTTAGCTTAGCTTAGGTTAGGTTAGGTTAGCTTAGCTTGGGTTAGCATAGGTTAGGTTAGGTTTGATTACATTTCTATGTTAGATTTAACTCAAATTCAAAACAATTGCAGTCATTCGGCTTGTTAGTCAACTTGCCTCTAATAGGGGCAATTTGTCTAACAAGACTATTTAGTTTTGTGTGCATATATATATATATATATATATATATATATATATATATATATATATATATATATATATATATATATATATATATATATATATATATATATATATATATATTATAGCTTCAAGACTCCGAACCAATATAGAAGCATCAAGAGGAAGTGCTTGTGTTATGGGCCAATAGGCCTTCTGCAGTTACTTCCATTCTTATGTTTTTATTCCCATTGGTTCGTGTTTTATCTTGTGTAAATGTCAATCACCTCACCCAAAACTTTGGTACCATATCACCTCACCCATGTATGTGTGTATATATATATATATATATATATATATATATATATATATATATATATATATATATATATATATATATATATATATATATATATAATATACAGAGTAAATCTACCCCAAAAGTAATGATTTATTTGTCTACAAAACTAAACTCTTTTTGGAATCATATGAGGCCCCTCCACTGAGGGGGGAGGCCTGGATGTTTATTGTCATGTGTATTCATGCTGCTTGCATGTCGTCGTTTATTTTGCCTTTGTTGTTTTCTTGACAGCTTTCTTTGCCTTGGGTGGTTTGGGAGATTTTGAAGCTCTCTTTATTTTGGGCTTTTTGTTCCCAACAACAAGCTGCTGCTGCTGCTTCTTTTTCAAGGCTGTAGGTGGTTTGTTGCTTGTGGCGGCTTTCTTGGGAGTTACCACGGCCTTCTTTGCTGCTGTAGATGGTTTCTTGGTTGTGGTGGCTTTCTTGGGAGTTAGAACGGCCCTCTTCTCTGCTACGGCCAGCTTGAATGATCCACTAGCTCCACTTCCCTTGGTCTGAACAAGAATGCCGTCAGCCACTGCTTTCTTGAGAAATCTTCGGATGTAAATGGCGATCTTGGCAGCCTCGACTTTGTTGTTGGCAACAACGTACTTCTTGATTGCTTGTAGAGACGAGCCCTTACGGTCTTTGAGTGCTGCGACCGCGGCTAGAACCATTTGACTAGTTTTCGGGTGAGCAACCTGGACGCGAGGTTTCCTGGTGGTGGCCACCACAGCAGCAGCAGCCGCAGCCTTCTTGGTAGGCTTTGCTTCTACCATGATGATGATGAGATAACCAAGGTGATGAGAGACGCTCAGACAGTCACGGGGGAATGATGCTGCCGCCGCTTGAGCCGAACCTATTTATGTGCCGGCACGGTACAGAAGCTGCAACCTGGCAACTCGTCCACCAATCACGACGGTTGGTTTTACGGCTCCGAAACCTGGATCCCATATCTTCTCTAAAATAGAAGCATTTGTTCATGTTCTTTGTAAAAGTATCATAAAGCAGGACAGATGAGACAAATATCATAAAAACTGAAGAGCAGATGAGCACACACATGTATGTATTACAAAAGAAAATCCACAAATTCATTAGAAATTGGCAGGGTAGGCTGAGGAAGTAGGTAGATGTAAAATGTCTGTAAATGGCGAAAGAACATAAACCCAAGACTGAATAAACGATGTTAAATATCCATGCCAAGGAGACAAAAATATGTTAGGATACAATTACCATTAAGACACCACAAGAAGGTCCGTATCCTGCCGTGATGACTAAAAAGAGTTGGTTATTAGCCACAATGTGTAGGCAGTCTCATGCCAACGGCCATACCACGTTGAGAACACCGCTTCTCGTCCGATCAGCGAAGTTAAGCAACGTTGGGTTTGGTTAGTACTTGGATGGGTGACCGCCTGGGAACACCAAATGCTGTTGGCAATAATGTTTTTTGTTTTGTTTTGTTTTGTTTCGTTTGTTTTTGTTTGAATGACTGGCTGGCTGGCTCCACGGGAAATTCACGGAGTTGTGTGGAATAAGGCCTGGTAAAATGAATTAATATGTATGTCATGTTTAAAACAAACTCGCTTAATATAGTGTGTGAGGCTTTATACAAAAACAAACAACCAAAACAAAACATGTTGTATATATATATATATATATATATATATATATATATATATATATATATATATATATATATATATATATATATATATATATATATATATATATATATATATAGCTTAATCCGGGTTTGAAATCGCAACTCCAAGAATACGCATCACTTATATACACTTTACCACTGGACCACTGCAGGACACTTGATGCTGAGGTATCAATTTAATGACGTAAATGCCATTTCCACAAATAAATGATAATTTAAAAGTATTTGTATGTACAAATCTTTTCTGTTTAAAAGGCTACAATATCAGTTACTGATATAATTTGTGTTAATGTTTCTATACCCACAGGAAGGCATGTTTTTGCTTATATGTAAGGGGTACGGAGAAGGAATCCACAGACCATCATTCCCCTTCCCCCCCCCCCCTCCCACCTACTACCACCACCACCACCACCATCACTACTCACCACCAATCACCACCACCACCAATCACCACCAATCACCACCACCACACCTAACCGAAAACCCCCTAACACATCAACCCTCCCCCTAATCAACAGGCGAAATAATAACCCTCAAATGCCTGCCTGCCTGCCTGCCTGCCAGCCAACCAATACTAACGGTCTTCTCAGAAAGAAAATCTCTTTGTATCTGTATTACTTGATGAAATGTATGATTCTAATAATGAAAATAAATTGTTATGTCGGTTGTATGAGCATAATGACCAATATGCACGTGATATGAATGAATTAAATAGTGTAGTTTTAAGTAATTAGGTTGTAGACACATTAAGCGGATATGATATTTGACGCGTCCAGAACTGGTGATTTTTGGTTTAGTTTTAAATGCACCACCACCACCACCATTGCTTCCCCAGAGCCTAATTAAGGACCGGTAAAAGGAGTCAATATGTATGTCATCTATAAAACCAAAGAATGAATAAAAACACACACACACACACCTACATAATAGTATTAGGAAGATTGTATGGCAAAAAAAAAAAAGTATTATTCCCATTGGGTCGTTTGAACTCGCGACTTCCAAAACACCAGCCACACACCTTACCACCCAGCCACCATAGAGTTGGTATAATTGTGCAACTTTAGTTATAAAACTAAAGTTCTTATTGTCTCAAATCTTATTGTCTGTTCTATGAAAAGGCATGATGTAAATTATGTATTTTTTGAATGATTGAATTGTAGGCACATTAAGCGGATTCGATATTTGATATATCCAGAAAAGGTGATTTCTGTTCAGTTTTAAAATGCATCACCGTTAACGCTAAAGGACTGGTAAAACGACTCGATGTTTGTCATTTTTAAAATAAACACTAAAACTAGGCCCTTAACATATATAATGTTTGAATATAAATTGAATGCATATAAATACAAAGTGGGAGTGGCTGGCTGGCTGCCTGCCTGCCTGCCTGCCTGCCTGCCTGCCTGCCTGCCTGGCTGGCTGGCTGGCTGGCTGGCTGGCTGGCTGACTGGCTGGCTGCCTGGCTGCCTGCCTGCCTGCCTGGCTCGCTGGCTGGCTGGCTGGCTGGCTGGCTGGCTGGCTGGCTGGCTGGCTGGCTGGCTGGCTGGCTGCCTGGCTGCCTGCCTGCCTGCCTGGCTCGCTGGCTGGCTGGCTGGCTGGCTGGCTGGCTGGCTGCCCGCCCGCCCGCCCGCCCGCCTGCTTGCCTTGCCTTGCCTTGCCTTGCCTTGCCTTGCCTGTCCTGTCCTGTTATTGCCTTGCCTTGCCTTGCCTTGCCTTGCCTTGCCTTGCCTTGCCCTGCCCTGCCCTGCCCTGCCTTGGCTGCAGCTGGCTGGCTGGCCGTAAATCAACTCTTAACAACACCACACCACACCACACCATCACTCATCACCCATCACCCACCACCGGCCCCAGTCTCCCAGCCTCTCTTATATACCCGAGCAGGCCCTTTAAATTATTTGAATTGTTGCACTTCGGCCAATGGCACGATCGCAGCTGCTCAAACATATTCTGGTTCACAAGTATTATAATATATTATATTATATTATATATATATATATATATATATATATATATATATATATATATATATATATATATATATATATATATATATATATATATATATATATATATATATATATTTATTCATGAAACACATTAAAACCTTGATCATTTATTCATTCGTTACGTCTAGTGAAGAATTGCTTTTGTTCATTTGTATGATTAAAAATTGATAGAATATGAATTCCTCGCTTAAAGTAAAATATAAAATATATATTGGATTTATATGATTGGTTAATATTCCAAGTGATGCTGAATATCCCCTATAATTTTGTTTTGTTTGTTTGTTTGTTATGTACACATTCCAAATGAAATCAATATAAATGTTATTATTAATGTTTGAAAGTTGATTGTCTACTTGAATCTCTCTATTAAAGTGTGTGTGGCTCCGGATGGAGCCTGGTTATGGTATTTGTCGTGGTGGGTGGCAGAAGTGCTTACTTCTTCTCTGTCTTCTTTGGCAAAAGAACTGCCTGAATGTTTGGAAGAACACCTCCCTGTGCAATGGTTACGCCAGACAGAAGTTTGTTGAGTTCTTCGTCGTTGCGGATGGCCAACTGCAAGTGACGTGGGATGATACGGGTCTTCTTGTTGTCACGTGCGGCGTTACCGGCGAGCTCCAGAACTTCGGCAGCGAGGTATTCCATGACGGCTGCCAGGTAGACAGGAGCGCCAGCACCGACGCGTTCGGCGTAGTTGCCTTTACGCAGCAGACGGTGAATTCTGCCCACGGGGAACTGAAGTCCGGCCCTGCTGGAGCGAGACTTTGACTTGCCCTTCACTTTGCCTCCCTTGCCGCGTCCTGACATTGCTGCTGCTGTTGTGGGTTTGTGGTGTTTTATGCCGGCCCGCAGATCGAGCTTCGTGTTATATACCCCGCTCAGGATCAAGGGAGTCCGCCACTGACCAATCAGCGCGCTCCGCCACGCGACCCGCTCTGAGCTGAGTCGCGAGCGGGATATAAAAGGAAAGCTCGACTCGCGCAAAAGTTCATTATTGTATCGCAACGCCAGCCAGCACGAGCATCATCATGCCACCCAAGGCATCTGGAAAGGCTGCCAAGAAGGCCGGAAAGGCCCAGAAGGCCATTGCCAAGGGCGATAAGAAAAAGAAGCGCAGGAGGAAGGAGAGCTACAGCATCTACATCTACAAAGTGCTGAAGCAGGTCCACCCCGACACTGGTATCTCTTCCAAAGCCATGTCGATCATGAACTCGTTCGTGAACGACATCTTCGAGCGCATCGCCGCCGAGGCTTCTCGCCTGGCCCACTACAACAAGCGTTCCACCATTACCAGTCGGGAGATCCAGACGGCTGTAAGGCTCCTGTTGCCCGGAGAACTGGCCAAGCACGCCGTCTCTGAGGGCACTAAGGCCGTCACCAAGTACACCTCCTCCAAGTAAACGGCTTACTTACTGCCCTGTGGTGGTGGCTTGGCCTCAAACCAACAAACTCGGCTCCATTGGAGCCACACTTTAATTTCTAAAGAGATTGTGAGTGTTAGACACCAATACTATTATAACAAAAACCTCTGTCACTGAAAGCAAATAGCTATAAAATGAGAATATTTATGAAACTGTCTGTGTGTGTTTCTCTCTCTCAGTCTCTGTCTGTCTGTCTGTCTGTCTGTCTGTCTGTCTGTCTGTCTGTCTGTCTGTCTGTCTGTCTCTGTCTCTGTCTCTGCATGTCTCTCTCTCTCTCTCTCTCTCTCTCTCTCTCTCTCTCTCTCTCTCTCTCTCTCTCTCTCTCTCTCTCTCTCTCTCTCTCTCTCTCAACACACATATAAACACTCGGTATCTTTTTTCTAGAGATTAGAGATTCATTGTTATGTTCCACATTAGGATTACTATGCAGGCCACCCTCTTAAGGTTTGAAAATGTCAAGAAAACGGTTAATTTAAAATGTCATCTCCTAACTTAACAGATTAAGCCAGAGGACCAAAAACAGAATAAAACAGGACAGGACAGTATGTCACTTATACAAGCTGCTTTTATTTCTAGTACAGTATGACAATTTTTTTTTTTTTTTTTGGAGGGGGGGGGGGGGGGAGGATCCTTGGCAGTGCATAAGAATGAAAAGCGACGGCATTTTGTTTGTAAGAGGACAGGTTGTACTACAAATGACTTGATTTATTGATATCACGTGTACAGTGTATGTATGACACCTAAATTATTGTATTTATTTATTTATTATATGTATAGATGAAGGTTAATTCATATGACTGATGCTAGGAATGTCTGAAACCTTAGAAGGATATTTTGGCCCTGAGAAGGGCCGAGTTTGGTGTATACTAGGGTGGTCGTTTTAGCTTATGCACGCTCTCCACGGATACGGCGAGCAAGCTGAATGTCCTTTGGCATGATGGTGACACGCTTGGCGTGGATGGCACAGAGGTTAGTGTCCTCGAAGAGACCGACCAGGTAAGCCTCGGATGCCTCCTGTAAAGCCATGACGGCAGACGACTGGAAGCGAAGATCGGTCTTGAAGTCCTGGGCAATCTCGCGCACCAGACGCTGGAAGGGAAGTTTCCTGATGAGCAACTCTGTGCTCTTCTGGTAACGACGGATCTCACGCAGGGCGACCGTTCCGGGCCTGTAACGGTGAGGCTTCTTCACGCCCCCTGTGGCAGGAGCAGACTTGCGTGCTGCCTTGGTGGCCAGCTGCTTACGAGGAGCCTTGCCTCCCGTGGACTTGCGAGCAGTCTGCTTGGTGCGAGCCATGGTGAACAACTGTGGTTTGTGATGGCCGGCGCCGAAAAATTTTTGCTTATATACGCCGTCTCGAGGCGCTTGCTCGAGCGCCATTGGCTGCTCGACTCGCCTACGTCACCCCGTTGCCCCTCCCCTCCTTCCTCTGGCTGCAGCCAACAGGCAGCTCACCTCAAACACTATTATCGCTGATTTTGCTCTATTTTTTGGATTTGTGCAAAAGTCATTTCACAGAGACGTGAAACAGACGAGTAGGCAACTGCAGTTTTGAAAGCGTTGTGAGAAAGCCGTGTTTCTGCTCGAGTACAAGCATAAAGTAAGGACAGGCAGGAGTTAGGAGTTGCCATGCTACAAGTACGTCCGCTTGACGGGATATAGTCTGGGGAAATCGTGCCGAAATTTTATTATTATTCACACAACTTCAACACCATGACTGGACGCGGCAAGGGAGGCAAGGGACTCGGAAAGGGTGGCGCCAAGCGTCATCGTAAGGTGCTACGTGACAACATCCAGGGCATCACCAAGCCCGCTATTCGTCGCTTAGCTCGTCGTGGCGGCGTGAAGCGTATTTCGGGTCTCATCTACGAAGAGACCCGTGGCGTCCTGAAGGTGTTCCTCGAGAACGTCATCCGTGATGCTGTAACCTACACGGAACACGCCAAGAGGAAGACCGTCACTGCCATGGACGTGGTGTACGCTCTGAAGCGCCAGGGTCGTACCCTCTACGGATTCGGCGGATAAGAGCTTGGCTAATCCATCGATTCCACCCACCACCACCTCAAAACGGGACCTAATTAGGTCCCTATACTTTTTTACTGAAGGGCTTAATAGACGATAACATAAATTGTTTTGATATCAGCTAGCACATTGGGTCTTATGAAATCTATTTTTTATCCTCGCATGCTTAAAGGGACTCTGATTGGGGAGGGGGGTGGGGGGGGGGGGGAAGGTTTGTTCCGTTATATACTAGCAGAGCAGGATCATTGGTGGTGGTGGGGGGGGGGGGGTGAGGGAGAGAGAGAGAGAGAGAGATCTTTCCCAACTCTTCCTTTTTACATGAGTGAGCTACCCGTTTTATTCATTTTATCCTTCTCAGAGCTGTTTTGATAGTATCCAAATGATGGTAAATGAAAAGGGAGGACACGAATATCTACCCAGAATTCAGGACTGGCAATCGATATGCATGTTTGAGTGCGAATCTTTTTCTCTCTCAACTTAGGTATACGTTTATGTCGTACCTAAAAGCGAGAACCACACTATTGGGACAAGTATGCAAGGCCCAATTTTCCTAACAAGCACAGTTAATTTTGTTATTTTCGAACATTTCTTTCCAAATTGGTTTATCCAATTAACAGTATTATATTAAGATCATGAATTGCTGGGTTAGGTTAGGTTAGGTTAGCTTAGCTTAGGTTAGGTTAGGTTAGCTTAGCTTAGCTTGGGTTAGCTTAGGTTAGGTTAGGTTAGCTTAGCTTGGGTTAGCATAGGTTAGGTTAGGTTTGATTACATTTCTATGTTAGATTTAACTCAAATTCAAAACAATTGCAGTCATTCGGCTTGTTAGTCAACTTGCCTCTAATAGGGGCAATTTGTCTAACAAGACTATTTAGTTTTGTGTGCATATATATATATATATATATATATATATATATATATATATATATATATATATATATATATATATATATATATATATATATATATATATATATATTATAGCTTCAAGACTCCGAACCAATATAGAAGCATCAAGAGGAAGTGCTTGTGTTATGGGCCAATAGGCCTTCTGCAGTTACTTCCATTCTTATGTTTTTATTCCCATTGGTTCGTGTTTTATCTTGTGTAAATGTCAATCACCTCACCCAAAACTTTGGTACCATATCACCTCACCCATGTATATGTGTATATATATATATATATATATATATATATATATATATATATATATATATATATATATATATATATATATATATAATATACAGAGTAAATCTACCCCAAAAGTAATGATTTATTTGTCTACAAAACTAAACTCTTTTTGGAATCATATGAGGCCCCTCCACTGAGGGGGGAGGCCTGGATGTTTATTGTCATGTGTATTCATGCTGCTTGCATGTCGTCGTTTATTTTGCCTTTGTTGTTTTCTTGACAGCTTTCTTTGCCTTGGGTGGTTTGGGAGATTTTGAAGCTCTCTTTATTTTGGGCTTTTTGTTCCCAACAACAAGCTGCTGCTGCTGCTTCTTTTTCAAGGCTGTAGGTGGTTTGTTGCTTGTGGCGGCTTTCTTGGGAGTTACCACGGCCTTCTTTGCTGCTGTAGATGGTTTCTTGGTTGTGGTGGCTTTCTTGGGAGTTAGAACGGCCCTCTTCTCTGCTACGGCCAGCTTGAATGATCCACTAGCTCCACTTCCCTTGGTCTGAACAAGAATGCCGTCAGCCACTGCTTTCTTGAGAAATCTTCGGATGTAAATGGCGATCTTGGCAGCCTCGACTTTGTTGTTGGCAACAACGTACTTCTTGATTGCTTGTAGAGACGAGCCCTTACGGTCTTTGAGTGCTGCGACCGCGGCTAGAACCATTTGACTAGTTTTCGGGTGAGCAACCTGGACGCGAGGTTTCCTGGTGGTGGCCACCACAGCAGCAGCAGCCGCAGCCTTCTTGGTAGGCTTTGCTTCTACCATGATGATGATGAGATAACCAAGGTGATGAGAGACGCTCAGACAGTCACGGGGGAATGATGCTGCCGCCGCTTGAGCCGAACCTATTTATGTGCCGGCACGGTACAGAAGCTGCAACCTGGCAACTCGTCCACCAATCACGACGGTTGGTTTTACGGCTCCGAAACCTGGATCCCATATCTTCTCTAAAATAGAAGCATTTGTTCATGTTCTTTGTAAAAGTATCATAAAGCAGGACAGATGAGACAAATATCATAAAAACTGAAGAGCAGATGAGCACACACATGTATGTATTACAAAAGAAAATCCACAAATTCATTAGAAATTGGCAGGGTAGGCTGAGGAAGTAGGTAGATGTAAAATGTCTGTAAATGGCGAAAGAACATAAACCCAAGACTGAATAAACGATGTTAAATATCCATGCCAAGGAGACAAAAATATGTTAGGATACAATTACCATTAAGACACCACAAGAAGGTCCGTATCCTGCCGTGATGACTAAAAAGAGTTGGTTATTAGCCACAATGTGTAGGCAGTCTCATGCCAACGGCCATACCACGTTGAGAACACCGCTTCTCGTCCGATCAGCGAAGTTAAGCAACGTTGGGTTTGGTTAGTACTTGGATGGGTGACCGCCTGGGAACACCAAATGCTGTTGGCAATAATGTTTTTTGTTTTGTTTTGTTTTGTTTCGTTTGTTTTTGTTTGAATGGCTGGCTGGGGCTGGCTGGCTCCACGGGAAATTCACGGAGTTGTGTGGAATAAGGCCTGGTAAAATGAATTAATATGTATGTCATGTTTAAAACAAACTCGCTTAATATAGTGTGTGAGGCTTTATACAAAAACAAACAACCAAAACAAAACAAAATATATATATATATAATTATATATATATATATATAATATATATATATATATATATATATATATATATATATATATATATATATATATATATAGCTTAATCCGGGTTTGAACTCGCAACTCCAAGAATACGCATCACTTATATACACTTTACCACTGGACCACTGCAGGACACTTGATGCTGAGGTATCAATTTAATGACGTAAATGCCATTTCCACAAATAAATGATAATTTAAAAGTATTTGTATGTACAAATCTTTTCTGTTTAAAAGGCTACAATATCAGTTACTGATATAATTTGTGTTAATGTTTCTATACCCACAGGAAGGCATGTTTTTGCTTATATGTAAGGGGGTACGGAGAAGGAATCCACAGACCATCATTCCCCTTCCCCCCCCCCCCCCTCCCACTACTACCACCACTACCACCACCACCACCACCACCACCACCACTACTCACCACCAATCACCACCACCACCAATCACCACCAATCACCACCACACACCTAACCGAAAACCCCCTAACACATCAACCCTCCCCCCAATCAACAGGCGAAATAATAACCCTCAAATGCCTGCCTGCCTGCCAGCCAGCCAATACTAACGGTCTTCTCAGAAAGAAAATCTCTTTGTATCTGTATTACTTGATGAAATGTATGATTCTAATAATGAAAATAAATTGTTATGTCGGTTGTATGAGCATAATGACCAATATGCACATGATATGAATGAATTAAATAGTGTAGTTTTAAGTAATTAGGTTGTAGACACATTAAGCGGATATGATATTTGACGCGTCCAGAACTGGTGATTTTTGGTTTAGTTTTAAATGCACCACCACCACCACCATTGCTTCCCCAGAGCCTAATTAAGGACCGGTAAAAGGAGTCAATATGTATGTCATCTATAAAACCAAAGAATGAATAAAACACACACACACACCTACATAATAGTACTAGGAAGATTGTATGGCATAAAAAAAAAAAAAGTACTCCCATTGGGTCGTTTGAACTCGCGACTTCCAAAACACCAGCCACACACCTTACCACCCAGCCACCATAGAGTTGGTATAATTGTGCAACTTTAGTTATAAAACTAAAGTTCTTATTGTCTCAAATCTTATTGTCTGTTCTATGAAAAGGCATGATGTAAATTATGTATTTTTTGAATGATTGAATTGTAGGCACATTAAGCGGATTCGATATTTGATATATCCAGAAAAGGTGATTTCTGTTCAGTTTTAAAATGCATCACCGTTAACGCTAAAGGACTGGTAAAACGACTCGATGTTTGTCATTTTTAAAATAAACACTAAAACTAGGCCCTTAACATATATAATGTTTGAATATAAATTGAATGCATATAAATACAAAGTGGGGGCTGGCTGGCTGGCTGGCTGGCTGGCCGCCGCCCGCCCGCCCGCCCGCCCGCCCGCCTGCTTGCCTTGCCTTGCCTTGCCTTGCCTTGCCTGTCCTGTCCTGTTATTGCCTTGCCTTGCCTTGCCTTGCCTTGCCCTGCCCTGCCTTGGCTGCAGCTGGCTGGCTGGCCGTAAATCAACTCTTAACAACACCACACCACACCACACCATCACTCATCACCCATCACCCACCACCGGCCCCAGTCTCCCAGCCTCTCTTATATACCCGAGCAGGCCCTTTAAATTATTTGAATTGTTGCACTTCGGCCAATGGCACGATCGCTGCTGCTCAAACATATTCTGGTTCACAAGTATTAGATATTATATTATATTATATTATATATATATATATATATATATATATATATATATATATATATATATATATATATATATATATATATATATATATATATTCATGAAACACATTAAAACCTTGACATTTATTCATTACGTCTATGAAGAATTTGTTCATTGTATGATTAAAAATTGAGAATATGAATTCCTCGCTTAAAGTAAAATATAAAATATATATGGATTTATATGATTGGTTAATATTCAAGTGATGCTGAATATCCCTATAATTTTGTTTTGTTTGTTTGTTATGTACACATTTCACATGAAATCAATATAAATGTTATATTAATGTTTGAAAGTTGATTGTCTACTTGAATCTCCTATTAAAGTGTGTGTGGCTCCGGATGGAGCCTGGTTATGGTATTTGTCGTGGTGGGTGGCAGAAGTGCTTACTTCTTCTCGTCTTCTTTGGCAAAAGAACTGCCTGAATGTTTGGAAGAACACCTCCCTGTGCAATGGTTACGCCAGACAGAAGTTTGTTGAGTTCTTCGTCGTTGCGGATGGCCAACTGCAAGTGACGTGGGATGATACGGTCTTCTTGTTGTCACGTGCGGCGTTACCGGCGAGCTCCAGAACTTCGGCAGCGAGGTATTCCATGACGGCTGCCAGGTAGACAGGAGCGCCAGCACCGACGCGTTCGGCGTAGTTGCCTTTACGCAGCAGACGGTGAATTCTGCCCACGGGGAACTGAAGTCGGCCCTGCTGGAGCGAGACTTTGACTTGCCCTTCACTTGCCTCCCTTGCCGCGTCCTGACATTGCTGCTGCTGTTGTGGGTTT
>NC_091198.1:37291682-37333756 GCF_040958095.1 Procambarus clarkii
TTCTGTGGATTCCTTCTCCGTACCCCTTACATATAAGCAAAAACATGCCTTCCTGTGGGTATAGAAACATTAACACAAATTATATCAGTAACTGATATTGTAGCCTTTTAAACAGAAAAGATTTGTACATACAAATACTTTTAAATTATCATTTATTTGTGGAAATGGCATTTACGTCATTAAATTGATACCTCAGCATCAAGTGTCCTGCAGTGGTCCAGTGGTAAAGTGTAATATAGTGATGCGTATTCTTGGAGTGCGAGTTCAAACCCGGATTAAGCTATATAGTATATATATATTATATATCGATATATATATATATATATATATATATATATATAATATATATATATATATTATATATATATATATATACAACATGTTTTGTTTTGGTTGTTTGTTTTTGTATAAAGCCTCACACACTATATTAAGCGAGTTTGTTTTAAACATTACATACATATTAATTCATTTTACCAGGCCTTATTCCACACAACTCCGTGAATTTCCCGTGGAGCCAAGCCAGCCAGCCAGCCAGCCAGCCAGCCAGCCAGCCAGCCAGCCATTCAAACAAAAAACAAACGAAACAAAACAAAAACAAACAAAAAACATTATTGGCCAACAGCATTTGGTGTTCCCAGGCGGTCACCCATCCAAGTACTAACCAAACCCAACGTTGCTTAACTTCGCTGATCGGACGAGAAGCGGTGTTCTCAACGTGGTATGGCCGTTGGCATGAGACTGCCTACACATTGTGGCTAATAACCAACTCTTTTTAGTCATCACGGCAGGATACGGACCTTCTTGTGGTGTCTTAATGGTAATTGTATCCTAACATATTTTTGTCTCCTTGGCATGGATATTTAACATCGTTTATTCAGTCTTGGGTTTATGTTCTTTCGCCATTTACAGACATTTTACCATCTAACCTACTTCCTCATGCCTACCCTGCCAATTTCTAATGAATTTAGTGGATTTTCTTTTGTAATACATACATGTGTGTGCTCATCTGCTCTTCAGTTTTTATGATATTTGTCTCATCTGTCCTGCTTTATGATACTTTTACAAAGAACATGACAAATGCTTCTATTTTAGAGAAGATATGGGATCCAGGTTTCGGAGCCGTAAAACCAACCGTCGTGATTGGTGGACGAGTTGCCAGGTTGCAGCTTCTGTACCGTGCCGGCACATAAATAGGTTCGGCTCAAGCGGCGGCAGCATCATTCCCCCGTGACTTGTCTGAGCGTCTCTCATCCACCTTGGTTATCTCATCATCATCATGGTAGATAGCAAAGCCTACCAAGAAGGCTGCGGCTGCTGCTGCTGTGGTGGCCACCACCAGGAACCCCTCGCGTCCAGGTTGCTCCACCCGAAAACTAGTCAAATGGTTCTAGCCGCGGTCGCGCACTCAAAAGACCGTAAGGGCTCGTCTCTACAAGCAATCAAGAAGTACGTTGTTGCCAACAACAAAGTCGAGGCTGCCAAGATCGCCATTTACATCCGAAGATTTCTCAAGAAAGCAGTGGCTGACGGCATTCTTGTTCAGACCAAGGGAAGTGGAGCTAGTGGATCATTCAAGCTGGCCGTAGCAGAGAAGAGGGCCGTTCTAACTCCAAGAAAGCCACCACAACCAAGAAACCATCTACAGCAGCAAAGAAGGCCGTGGTAACTCCCAAGAAAGCCGCCACAAGCAACAAACCACCTACAGCCTTGAAAAAGAAGCAGCAGCAGCAGCTTGTTGTTGGGAACAAAAAGCCCAAAATAAAGAGAGCTTCAAAATCTCCCAAACCACCCAAGGCAAAGAAAGCTGTCAAGAAAACAACAAAGGCAAAATAAACGACGACATGCAAGCAGCATGAATACACATGACAATAAACATCCAGGCCTCCCCCTCAGTGGAGGGGCCTCATATGATTCCAAAAAGAGTTTAGTTTTGTAGACAAATAAATCATTACTTTTGGGGTAGATTTACTCTGTATATTATATATATATATATATATATATATATATATATATATATATATATATATATATATATATATATATATATATACACATACATGGGTGAGGTGATATGGTACCAAAGTTTGGGTGAGGTGATTGACATTTACACAAGATAAAACACGAACCAATGGGAATAAAAACATAAGAATGGAAGTAACTGCAGAAGGCCTATTGGCCCATAACACAAGCACTTCCTCTTGATGCTTCTATATTGGTTCGGAGTCTTGAAGCTATAATATATATATATATATATATATATATATATATATATATATATATATATATATATATATATATATATATATATATATATATATATATATATATATATATATATATATATATGCACACAAAACTAAATAGTCTTGTTAGACAAATTGCCCCTATTAGAGGCAAGTTGACTAACAAGCCGAATGACTGCAATTGTTTTGAATTTGAGTTAAATCTAACATAGAAATGTAATCAAACCTAACCTAACCTATGCTAACCCAAGCTAAGCTAACCTAACCTAACCTAAGCTAACCCAAGCTAAGCTAAGCTAACCTAACCTAACCTAAGCTAAGCTAACCTAACCTAACCTAACCAGCAATTCATGATCTTAATATAATACTGTTAATTGGATAAACCAATTTGGAAAGAAATGTTCGAAAATAACAAAATTAACTGTGCTTGTTAGGAAAATTGGGCCTTGCATACTTGTCCCAATAGTGTGGTTCTCGCTTTTAGGTACGACATAAACGTATACCTAAGTTGAGAGAGAAAAAGATTCGCACTCAAACATGCATATCGATTGCCAGTCCTGAATTCTGGGTAGATATTCGTGTCCTCCCTTTTCATTTACCATCATTTGGATACTATCAAAACAGCTCTGAGAAGGATAAAATGAATAAAACGGGTAGCTCACTCATGTAAAAAGGAAGAGTTGGGAAAGATCTCTCTCTCTCTCTCTCTCTCCCTCACCCCCCCCCCCCCACCACCACCAATGATCCTGCTCTGCTAGTATATAACGGAACAAACCTTCCCCCCCCCCCCCACCCCTCCCTCCCCAATCAGAGTCCCTTTAAGCATGCGAGGATAAAAAATAGATTTCATAAGACCCAATGTGCTAGCTGATATCAAAACAATTTATGTTATCGTCTATTAAGCCCTTCAGTAAAAAAGTATAGGGACCTAATTAGGTCCCGTTTTGAGGTGGTGGTGGGTGGAATCGATGGATTAGCCAAGCTCTTATCCGCCGAAATCCGTAGAGGGTACGACCCTGGCGCTTCAGAGCGTACACCACGTCCATGGCAGTGACGGTCTTCCTCTTGGCGTGTTCCGTGTAGGTTACAGCATCACGGATGACGTTCTCGAGGAACACCTTCAGGACGCCACGGGTCTCTTCGTAGATGAGACCCGAAATACGCTTCACGCCGCCACGACGAGCTAAGCGACGAATAGCGGGCTTGGTGATGCCCTGGATGTTGTCACGTAGCACCTTACGATGACGCTTGGCGCCACCCTTTCCGAGTCCCTTGCCTCCCTTGCCGCGTCCAGTCATGGGTGTTGAAGTTGTGTGAATAATAAAATTTCGGCACGATTTCCCCAGGACTATATCCCGTCAAGCGGACGTACTTGTAGCATGGCAACTCCTAACTCCTGCCTGTCCTTACTTTATGCTTGTACTCGAGCAGAAACACGGCTTTCTCACAACGCTTTCAAAACTGCAGTTGCCTACTCGTCTGTTTCACGTCTCTGTGAAATGACTTTTGCACAAATCCAAAAAATAGAGCAAAATCAGCGATAATAGTGTTTGAGGTGAGCTGCCTGTTGGCTGCAGCCAGAGGAAGGAGGGGAGGGGCAACGGGGTGACGTAGGCGAGTCGAGCAGCCAATGGCGCTCGAGCAAGCGCCTCGAGACGGCGTATATAAGCAAAAATTTTTCGGCGCCGGCCATCACAAACCACAGTTGTTCACCATGGCTCGCACCAAGCAGACTGCTCGCAAGTCCACGGGAGGCAAGGCTCCTCGTAAGCAGCTGGCCACCAAGGCAGCACGCAAATCTGCTCCTGCCACAGGGGGCGTGAAGAAGCCTCACCGTTACAGGCCCGGAACGGTCGCCCTGCGTGAGATCCGTCGTTACCAGAAGAGCACAGAGTTGCTCATCAGGAAACTTCCCTTCCAGCGTCTGGTGCGCGAGATTGCCCAGGACTTCAAGACCGATCTTCGCTTCCAGTCGTCTGCCGTCATGGCTTTACAGGAGGCATCCGAGGCTTACCTGGTCGGTCTCTTCGAGGACACTAACCTCTGTGCCATCCACGCCAAGCGTGTCACCATCATGCCAAAGGACATTCAGCTTGCTCGCCGTATCCGTGGAGAGCGTGCATAAGCTAAAACGACCACCCTAGTATACACCAAACTCGGCCCTTCTCAGGGCCAAAATATCCTTCTAAGGAGATTTCAGACATTCCTAGCATCAGTCATATGAATTAACCTTCATCTATACATATAATAAATAAATAAATACAATAATTTAGGTGGCATACATACACTGTACACGTGATATCAATAAATCAAGTCATTTGTAGTACAACCTGTCCTCTTACAAACAAAACGCCGTCGCTTTTCATTCTTATGCACTGCCAAGGATCCTCCCCCCCCCCCTCCAAAAAAAAAAAAAAAAAAAAATTGTCATACTGTACTAGAAATAAAAGCAGCTTGTATAAGTGACATACTGTCCTGTCCTGTTTTATTCTGTTTTTGGTCCTCTGGCTTAATCTGTTAAGTTAGGAGATGACATTTTAAATTAACCGTTTTCTTGACATTTTCAAACCTTAAGAGGGTGGCCTGCATAGTAATCCTAATGTGGAACATAACAATGAATCTCTAATCTCTAGAAAAAAGATACCGAGTGTTTATATGTGTGTTGAGAGAGAGAGAGAGAGAGAGAGAGAGAGAGAGAGAGAGAGAGAGAGAGAGAGAGAGAGAGAGAGAGAGAGAGAGAGAGAGAGAGAGAGAGAGAGAGACATGCAGAGACAGAGACAGAGACAGACAGACAGACAGACAGAGACTGAGAGAGAGAAACACACACAGACAGTTTCATAAATATTCTCATTTTATAGCTATTTGCTTTCAGTGACAGAGGTTTTTGTTATAATAGTATTGGTGTCTAACACTCACAATCTCTTTAGAAATTAAAGTGTGGCTCCAATGGAGCCGAGTTTGTTGGTTTGAGGCCAAGCCACCACCACAGGGCAGTAAGTAAGCCGTTTACTTGGAGGAGGTGTACTTGGTGACGGCCTTAGTGCCCTCAGAGACGGCGTGCTTGGCCAGTTCTCCGGGCAACAGGAGCCTTACAGCCGTCTGGATCTCCCGACTGGTAATGGTGGAACGCTTGTTGTAGTGGGCCAGGCGAGAAGCCTCGGCGGCGATGCGCTCGAAGATGTCGTTCACGAACGAGTTCATGATCGACATGGCTTTGGAAGAGATACCAGTGTCGGGGTGGACCTGCTTCAGCACTTTGTAGATGTAGATGCTGTAGCTCTCCTTCCTCCTGCGCTTCTTTTTCTTATCGCCCTTGGCAATGGCCTTCTGGGCCTTTCCGGCCTTCTTGGCAGCCTTTCCAGATGCCTTGGGTGGCATGATGATGCTCGTGCTGGCTGGCGTTGCGATACAATAATGAACTTTTGCGCGAGTCGAGCTTTCCTTTTATATCCCGCTCGCGACTCAGCTCAGAGCGGGTCGCGTGGCGGAGCGCGCTGATTGGTCAGTGGCGGACTCCCTTGATCCTGAGCGGGGTATATAACACGAAGCTCGATCTGCGGGCCGGCATAAAACACCACAAACCCACAACAGCAGCAGCAATGTCAGGACGCGGCAAGGGAGGCAAAGTGAAGGGCAAGTCAAAGTCTCGCTCCAGCAGGGCCGGACTTCAGTTCCCCGTGGGCAGAATTCACCGTCTGCTGCGTAAAGGCAACTACGCCGAACGCGTCGGTGCTGGCGCTCCTGTCTACCTGGCAGCCGTCATGGAATACCTCGCTGCCGAAGTTCTGGAGCTCGCCGGTAACGCCGCACGTGACAACAAGAAGACCCGTATCATCCCACGTCACTTGCAGTTGGCCATCCGCAACGACGAAGAACTCAACAAACTTCTGTCTGGCGTAACCATTGCACAGGGAGGTGTTCTTCCAAACATTCAGGCAGTTCTTTTGCCAAAGAAGACAGAGAAGAAGTAAGCACTTCTGCCACCCACCACGACAAATACCATAACCAGGCTCCATCCGGAGCCACACACACTTTAATAGAGAGATTCAAGTAGACAATCAACTTTCAAACATTAATAATAACATTTATATTGATTTCATTTGGAATGTGTACATAACAAACAAACAAAACAAAATTATAGGGGATATTCAGCATCACTTGGAATATTAACCAATCATATAAATCCAATATATATTTTATATTTTACTTTAAGCGAGGAATTCATATTCTATCAATTTTTAATCATACAAATGAACAAAAGCAATTCTTCACTAGACGTAATGAATGAATAAATGATCAAGGTTTTAATGTGTTTCATGAATAAATATATATATATATATATATATATATATATATATATATATATATATATATATATATATATATATATATATATATATATAATATAATATAATATAATATATTATAATACTTGTGAACCAGAATATGTTTGAGCAGCAGCGATCGTGCCATTGGCCGAAGTGCAACAATTCAAATAATTTAAAGGGCCTGCTCGGGTATATAAGAGAGGCTGGGAGACTGGGGCCGGTGGTGGGTGATGGGTGATGAGTGATGGTGTGGTGTGGTGTGGTGTTGTTAAGAGTTGATTTACGGCCAGCCAGCCAGCTGCAGCCAAGGCAGGGCAGGGCAAGGCAAGGCAAGGCAAGGCAAGGCAAGGCAAGGCAAGGCAAGGCAAGGCAAGGCAAGGCAAGGCAAGGCAAGGCAATAACAGGACAGGACAGGCAAGGCAAGGCAAGCAGGCGGGCGGGCAGGCGGGCGGGCGGGCGGGCAGCCAGCCAGCCAGCCAGCCAGCCAGCCAGGCAGGCAGGCAGGCAGGCAGGCAGGCAGGCAGGCTGGCAGGCAGGCAGGCAGGCAGGCAGGCAGGCAGGCAGGCAGGCAGGCAGCCAGCCAGCCAGCCAGCCAGCCAGCCAGCCAGCCAGCCAGGCAGGCAGGCAGGCAGCCAGCCAGCCAGCCAGCCAGCCAGCCAGCCAGCCAGCCAGCCAGCCAGCCAGCCAGCCAGCCAGCCAGCCACTCCCACTTTGTATTTATATGCATTCAATTTATATTCAAACATTATATATGTTAAGGGCCTAGTTTTAGTGTTTATTTTAAAAATGACAAACATCGAGTCGTTTTACCAGTCCTTTAGCGTTAACGGTGATGCATTTTAAAACTGAACAGAAATCACCTTTTCTGGATATATCAAATATCGAATCCGCTTAATGTGCCTACAATTCAATCATTCAAAAAATACATAATTTACATCATGCCTTTTCATAGAACAGACAATAAGATTTGAGACAATAAGAACTTTAGTTTTATAACTAAAGTTGCACAATTATACCAACTCTATGGTGGCTGGGTGGTAAGGTGTGTGGCTGGTGTTTTGGAAGTCGCGAGTTCAAACGACCCAATGGGAGTACTTTTTTTTTTTTTATGCCATACAATCTTCCTAGTACTATTATGTAGGTTTGTGTGTGTGTGTTTTTATTCATTCTTTGGTTTTATAGATGACATACATATTGACTCCTTTTACCGGTCCTTAATTAGGCTCTGGGGAAGCAATGGTGGTGGTGGTGGTGCATTTAAAACTAAACCAAAAATCACCAGTTCTGGACGCGTCAAATATCATATCCGCTTAATGTGTCTACAACCTAATTACTTAAAACTACACTATTTAATTCATTCATATCATGTGCATATTGGTCATTATGCTCATACAACCGACATAACAATTTATTTTCATTATTAGAATCATACATTTCATCAAGTAATACAGATACAAAGAGATTTTCTTTCTGAGAAGACCGTTAGTATTGGCTGGCTGGCAGGCAGGCAGGCAGGCAGGCAGGCATTTGAGGGTTATTATTTCGCCTGTTGATTGGGGGGAGGGTTGATGTGTTAGGGGGTTTTCGGTTAGGTGTGGTGGTGGTGATTGGTGGTGGTGGTGATTGGTGGTGATTGGTGGTGAGTAGTGGTGAGTAGTGGTGGTGGTGGTGGTGGTGGTGGTGGTGGTGGTAGTAGTAGGTGGGAGGGGGGGGGGGGGGGGGAAGGGGAATGATGGTCTGTGGATTCCTTCTCCGTACCCCTTACATATAAGCAAAAACATGCCTTCCTGTGGGTATAGAAACATTAACACAAATTATATCAGTAACTGATATTGTAGCCTTTTAAACAGAAAAGATTTGTACATACAAATACTTTTAAATTATCATTTATTTGTGGAAATGGCATTTACGTCATTAAATTGATACCTCAGCATCAAGTGTCCTGCAGTGGTCCAGTGGTAAAGTGTATATAAGTGATGCGTATTCTTGGAGTTGCGAGTTCAAACCCGGATTAAGCTATATATATATATATATATATATATATATATATATATATATATATATATATATATATATATATATATATATATATATATATATATATATATATATATATATATATATATATATATATACAACATGTTTTGTTTTGGTTGTTTGTTTTTGTATAAAGCCTCACACACTATATTAAGCGAGTTTGTTTTAAACATGACATACATATTAATTCATTTTACCAGGCCTTATTCCACACAACTCCGTGAATTTCCCGTGGAGCCAGCCAGCCAGCCAGCCAGCCAGCCAGCCAGCCAGCCAGCCAGCCAGCCATTCAAACAAAAACAAACGAAACAAAACAAAACAAAACAAAAAACATTATTGCCAACAGCATTTGGTGTTCCCAGGCGGTCACCCATCCAAGTACTAACCAAACCCAACGTTGCTTAACTTCGCTGATCGGACGAGAAGCGGTGTTCTCAACGTGGTATGGCCGTTGGCATGAGACTGCCTACACATTGTGGCTAATAACCAACTCTTTTTAGTCATCACGGCAGGATACGGACCTTCTTGTGGTGTCTTAATGGTAATTGTATCCTAACATATTTTTGTCTCCTTGGCATGGATATTTAACATCGTTTATTCAGTCTTGGGTTTATGTTCTTTCGCCATTTACAGACATTTTACATCTACCTACTTCCTCAGCCTACCCTGCCAATTTCTAATGAATTTGTGGATTTTCTTTTGTAATACATACATGTGTGTGCTCATCTGCTCTTCAGTTTTTATGATATTTGTCTCATCTGTCCTGCTTTATGATACTTTTACAAAGAACATGAACAAATGCTTCTATTTTAGAGAAGATATGGGATCCAGGTTTCGGAGCCGTAAAACCAACCGTCGTGATTGGTGGACGAGTTGCCAGGTTGCAGCTTCTGTACCGTGCCGGCACATAAATAGGTTCGGCTCAAGCGGCGGCAGCATCATTCCCCCGTGACTGTCTGAGCGTCTCTCATCACCTTGGTTATCTCATCATCATCATGGTAGAAGCAAAGCCTACCAAGAAGGCTGCGGCTGCTGCTGCTGTGGTGGCCACCACCAGGAAACCTCGCGTCCAGGTTGCTCACCCGAAAACTAGTCAAATGGTTCTAGCCGCGGTCGCAGCACTCAAAGACCGTAAGGGCTCGTCTCTACAAGCAATCAAGAAGTACGTTGTTGCCAACAACAAAGTCGAGGCTGCCAAGATCGCCATTTACATCCGAAGATTTCTCAAGAAAGCAGTGGCTGACGGCATTCTTGTTCAGACCAAGGGAAGTGGAGCTAGTGGATCATTCAAGCTGGCCGTAGCAGAGAAGAGGGCCGTTCTAACTCCCAAGAAAGCCACCACAACCAAGAAACCATCTACAGCAGCAAAGAAGGCCGTGGTAACTCCCAAGAAAGCCGCCACAAGCAACAAACCACCTACAGCCTTGAAAAAGAAGCAGCAGCAGCAGCTTGTTGTTGGGAACAAAAAGCCCAAAATAAAGAGAGCTTCAAAATCTCCCAAACCACCCAAGGCAAAGAAAGCTGTCAAGAAAACAACAAAGGCAAAATAAACGACGACATGCAAGCAGCATGAATACACATGACAATAAACATCCAGGCCTCCCCCCTCAGTGGAGGGGCCTCATATGATTCCAAAAAGAGTTTAGTTTTGTAGACAAATAAATCATTACTTTTGGGGTAGATTTACTCTGTATATTATATATATATATATATATATATATATATATATATATATATATATATATATATATATATATATATATATATACACATACATGGGTGAGGTGATATGGTACCAAAGTTTTGGGTGAGGTGATTGACATTTACACAAGATAAAACACGAACCAATGGGAATAAAAACATAAGAATGGAAGTAACTGCAGAAGGCCTATTGGCCCATAACACAAGCACTTCCTCTTGATGCTTCTATATTGGTTCGGAGTCTTGAAGCTATAATATATATATATATATATATATATATATATATATATATATATATATATATATATATATATATATATATATATATATATATATATATATATATATATATATATATATATATATGCACACAAAACTAAATAGTCTTGTTAGACAAATTGCCCCTATTAGAGGCAAGTTGACTAACAAGCCGAATGACTGCAATTGTTTTGAATTTGAGTTAAATCTAACATAGAAATGTAATCAAACCTAACCTAACCTATGCTAACCCAAGCTAAGCTAACCTAACCTAACCTAAGCTAACCCAAGCTAAGCTAAGCTAACCTAACCTAACCTAAGCTAAGCTAACCTAACCTAACCTAACCCAGCAATTCATGATCTTAATATAATACTGTTAATTGGATAAACCAATTTGGAAAGAAATGTTCGAAAATAACAAAATTAACTGTGCTTGTTAGGAAAATTGGGCCTTGCATACTTGTCCCAATAGTGTGGTTCTCGCTTTTAGGTACGACATAAACGTATACCTAAGTTGAGAGAGAAAAAGATTCGCACTCAAACATGCATATCGATTGCCAGTCCTGAATTCTGGGTAGATATTCGTGTCCTCCCTTTTCATTTACCATCATTTGGATACTATCAAAACAGCTCTGAGAAGGATAAAATGAATAAAACGGGTAGCTCACTCATGTAAAAAGGAAGAGTTGGGAAAGATCTCTCTCTCTCTCTCTCTCTCCCTCACCCCCCCCCCCCCACCACCACCAATGATCCTGCTCTGCTAGTATATAACGGAACAAACCTTCCCCCCCCCCCCCACCCCTCCCTCCCCAATCAGAGTCCCTTTAAGCATGCGAGGATAAAAAATAGATTTCATAAGACCCAATGTGCTAGCTGATATCAAAACAATTTATGTTATCGTCTATTAAGCCCTTCAGTAAAAAAGTATAGGGACCTAATTAGGTCCCGTTTTGAGGTGGTGGTGGGTGGAATCGATGGATTAGCCAAGCTCTTATCCGCCGAATCCGTAGAGGGTACGACCCTGGCGCTTCAGAGCGTACACCACGTCCATGGCAGTGACGGTCTTCCTCTTGGCGTGTTCCGTGTAGGTTACAGCATCACGGATGACGTTCTCGAGGAACACCTTCAGGACGCCACGGGTCTCTTCGTAGATGAGACCCGAAATACGCTTCACGCCGCCACGACGAGCTAAGCGACGAATAGCGGGCTTGGTGATGCCCTGGATGTTGTCACGTAGCACCTTACGATGACGCTTGGCGCCACCCTTTCCGAGTCCCTTGCCTCCCTTGCCGCGTCCAGTCATGGTGTTGAAGTTGTGTGAATAATAAAATTTCGGCACGATTTCCCCAGACTATATCCCGTCAAGCGGACGTACTTGTAGCATGGCAACTCCTAACTCCTGCCTGTCCTTACTTTATGCTTGTACTCGAGCAGAAACACGGCTTTCTCACAACGCTTTCAAAACTGCAGTTGCCTACTCGTCTGTTTCACGTCTCTGTGAAATGACTTTTGCACAAATCCAAAAAATAGAGCAAAATCAGCGATAATAGTGTTTGAGGTGAGCTGCCTGTTGGCTGCAGCCAGAGGAAGGAGGGGAGGGGCAACGGGGTGACGTAGGCGAGTCGAGCAGCCAATGGCGCTCGAGCAAGCGCCTCGAGACGGCGTATATAAGCAAAAATTTTTCGGCGCCGGCCATCACAAACCACAGTTGTTCACCATGGCTCGCACCAAGCAGACTGCTCGCAAGTCCACGGGAGGCAAGGCTCCTCGTAAGCAGCTGGCCACCAAGGCAGCACGCAAATCTGCTCCTGCCACAGGGGGCGTGAAGAAGCCTCACCGTTACAGGCCCGGAACGGTCGCCCTGCGTGAGATCCGTCGTTACCAGAAGAGCACAGAGTTGCTCATCAGGAAACTTCCCTTCCAGCGTCTGGTGCGCGAGATTGCCCAGGACTTCAAGACCGATCTTCGCTTCCAGTCGTCTGCCGTCATGGCTTTACAGGAGGCATCCGAGGCTTACCTGGTCGGTCTCTTCGAGGACACTAACCTCTGTGCCATCCACGCCAAGCGTGTCACCATCATGCCAAAGGACATTCAGCTTGCTCGCCGTATCCGTGGAGAGCGTGCATAAGCTAAAACGACCACCCTAGTATACACCAAACTCGGCCCTTCTCAGGGCCAAAATATCCTTCTAAGGAGATTTCAGACATTCCTAGCATCAGTCATATGAATTAACCTTCATCTATACATATAATAAATAAATAAATACAATAATTTAGGTGGCATACATACACTGTACACGTGATATCAATAAATCAAGTCATTTGTAGTACAACCTGTCCTCTTACAAACAAAACGCCGTCGCTTTTCATTCTTATGCACTGCCAAGGATCCTCCCCCCCCCCCTCCAAAAAAAAAAAAAAAAAAAATTGTCATACTGTACTAGAAATAAAAGCAGCTTGTATAAGTGACATACTGTCCTGTCCTGTTTTATTCTGTTTTTGGTCCTCTGGCTTAATCTGTTAAGTTAGGAGATGACATTTTAAATTAACCGTTTTCTTGACATTTTCAAACCTTAAGAGGGTGGCCTGCATAGTAATCCTAATGTGGAACATAACAATGAATCTCTAATCTCTAGAAAAAAGATACCGAGTGTTTATATGTGTGTTGAGAGAGAGAGAGAGAGAGAGAGAGAGAGAGAGAGAGAGAGAGAGAGAGAGAGAGAGAGAGAGAGAGAGAGAGAGAGAGAGAGAGAGAGAGAGAGAGAGAGAGAGAGAGAGAGAGAGACATGCAGAGACAGAGACAGAGACAGACAGACAGACAGACAGAGACTGAGAGAGAGAAACACACACAGACAGTTTCATAAATATTCTCATTTTATAGCTATTTGCTTTCAGTGACAGAGGTTTTTGTTATAATAGTATTGGTGTCTAACACTCACAATCTCTTTAGAAATTAAAGTGTGGCTCCAATGGAGCCGAGTTTGTTGGTTTGAGGCCAAGCCACCACCACAGGGCAGTAAGTAAGCCGTTTACTTGGAGGAGGTGTACTTGGTGACGGCCTTAGTGCCCTCAGAGACGGCGTGCTTGGCCAGTTCTCCGGGCAACAGGAGCCTTACAGCCGTCTGGATCTCCCGACTGGTAATGGTGGAACGCTTGTTGTAGTGGGCCAGGCGAGAAGCCTCGGCGGCGATGCGCTCGAAGATGTCGTTCACGAACGAGTTCATGATCGACATGGCTTTGGAAGAGATACCAGTGTCGGGGTGGACCTGCTTCAGCACTTTGTAGATGTAGATGCTGTAGCTCTCCTTCCTCCTGCGCTTCTTTTTCTTATCGCCCTTGGCAATGGCCTTCTGGGCCTTTCCGGCCTTCTTGGCAGCCTTTCCAGATGCCTTGGGTGGCATGATGATGCTCGTGCTGGCTGGCGTTGCGATACAATAATGAACTTTTGCGCGAGTCGAGCTTTCCTTTTATATCCCGCTCGCGACTCAGCTCAGAGCGGGTCGCGTGGCGGAGCGCGCTGATTGGTCAGTGGCGGACTCCCTTGATCCTGAGCGGGGTATATAACACGAAGCTCGATCTGCGGGCCGGCATAAAAGATAAAGATAAAGATAAAAGATAAAAGACTCGCCAGCCAGCAGCCGCCGTGAGCAGACGTGCTCCCAGGAGCTCCCGCCACCTACAGGAGAAACTGAGCGTTGGCTCCGCCCACCTCACTCAGGATTGGTGCGCCAGCGAGCCAATCACAGCCGGCCGGCCGCGTAGCAGCCAGCCACACTCACTGCCAGTCGACTACTAGCTCTCTCGGCGTCAAGACACGCCGGGGCACCTGTACTGTGTCTCAACCTAGCTCTACTGACGCTTACAGCAGTATGATGTCCTAATAAAATAACTACCCATCCTCATCCTTCATCCCACACCCCCTCCCCCCCCCCATTCCCCACCCTCTCCTCCCCATTCTCTCCCTGCCTGTACCAAGACACACCACACACACACTCACACAATACACAATGCATAACCTACTAATCATAGAATTAAGGAGTGAATAAGGCTGTCTTTCTAAACTGTTTCTACCTCTTGTATTTCGCCATTCCAAACGATCATTCCCGAGCGGTAGCCAAAACCGGGTTCTTGAAATTCTTGCGAAGGTTTGATCGGGCATCTAACAGCCTTGTAGCAGGCTTAGGCTATCGATAGGTTCAATTACCACCTTGTCTAGTAGCTCTAGTTGCCTAGCAACTAGAAGTTAGAGGCCTCGGCCTAACTAACACCCACCATCCACTTAGTCTACCTGGACACTTCACAGCACCCACCATAGTATAGATTAGATTAGGCTGCCTGGCCCACCAAGCTATGGCGACCAAAGTCAGATTCACAGACGAATCTGGCCGGGGTCGTACCCCAGCCCAACTACTTGAGGTGATCTACGAGGTCACCCAGATTACCTACAAAAATGTGTACAAAATAACGAATGGAGCCATCTTGTTGGTACCCAATGCAAACCTCCCAGACCTCCTTTCGTCAGACACCATGAACAAACTAAGGGAGAAGAATATCACTGTCTACCCCCCTGCCGAATTCCAAGCCCAGCGCACCATCTTTGTACATAGGATCCATGACATCATCATGGACCACTCAAATGATGAAATAATTGCAGAAATAGAGAGGAAAAACAGGGATGTCAAAATACTTCAGGCCCACAGATTCACAACCCAACGCAACAACCAAGTACTGAAACTTACTCTGGCTTCACCGGAGCAAGCAACGCAAGTCTGCACACAAGGCCTTTCTGCATTTGGCATCATGGCTGAACCTGACAAAATCCACCCACAGAGGTTTTACAAGCTCAAGCAATGCTTCAAATGCTTTCAGTATGACCACTATTCCAATGCATGTAACAATGGAACCCCCAAGTGCAGCAGGTGCACAGGGGAACACAGCTACAGGGAATGCACAAACCCAACACCCAAATGTGCTCTATGCAATGGTCCACACATTGCAATCTCGCATCTTTGTCCCCGCAGGCAAGAGGCAATCAAGCAATTGCATGAAACAGAGACAGCAGCCCGCCAACAGGCAGCTATTACCATCCCTGCCCCTCCTCCACCAGTAAATGCCTGGGGCATCCCTAACCAACAACAGGCCCAGTCGGTGGCCCAAGTGGGCCACCAAAGCACCCAACAACCCCATAACCCCACGGTTATACCAGAGCAAACCCAGAATCAAACACAACAGGCCCCAACACCTAACTCTCTTGCACCAAACCCCGATCCCAAGCCCAGCTTAGGGGCCGAACTCCTAACATTTGCTCAAATCCAATTTCCAGACAACCCAGTGAAGCTCCTAGGTTTCTGGAACTCACTTAGGAAAGACAATGGCCTACCCCCTGTCCATATGTCCGAGGACTCGCTTGCCTACTTGACTCCTAACATCACAACAACCGCCGGCCAGGCCCAAGCACAACCCAACAACCCCAACCCTAGTACTCCTCGCCCCCTGGCTTCAACCAACGCCCAGGAGACTCCAAACTCCCTGAACAACCCCGGCCCCTCCACCCCGACATTCTGGGAAACACCTATGTCCACCCTTCCTGAAACACTCCCACATCAGATCGTCCTCAAAGCTATCACAAACTCCCTTGCCATACGGAACCCCATCCGCCCTAGGAAATTTCGCTTCAAACATCGCAGCCCCACAACAATATATTCCACACAACGCTGCACCAAGAGGCCTAGGCCGAACAGCCGAACCCCATCCCCTGTGGACGGAGCAAGGGCAAGCAACCCCCACAACTCTTCACCAGAGAGCGACTCTAGCACCACGGATGTCGACATCATGAACAGCAGTGACACCGAGGACCCCCCAATGGCACAGCAACGGATGGTAAACCCCAAACCCAACCAATCCCCGACCGGAACCAGGAACAAGACACCTGGCTCAACAGCTTTACCCCCCTCCTCCACAAACAGAAGCGACCAAACCGAATGTAACAACATTGGCACTACAGCCAAACAAACACTTCCGTCTCATAGTCAATAATGGGGATCACAATCCTTCAGGTGAACATCAGACACTTCTTCAACAACAGATACCTTCTCACTCTGGAAGTAGCCAGACTTAACCCAGATGTAATCTTACTCAATGAAACAGCGGCCAGACAGGACCAGCACATCTCCATCTGGGGATATTCCACCAGGGAAGTCAACAGGGGTAGGTTCAGTGGGGTGGCAATACTAATAAGAAGAGGACTCTCCTACCGCCCCATCCTCGTAGAAGACGACAACTTTCTTGCAATAGAACTCACCACTTCACACGGCCCCCTCATCGTCTGCACCGCATATCTACCACCTAGACTGGCCTACCTCCCCTCCATCCCTCTGAACAAGCTGCTCGACAGGAATCTCCCCACTATCATCGCAGGAGACCTGAATGCCCACCATCAGGCCTTATTCAACGCACCTGCCAGGCCAGACCTCAAGGGCAGGCAGCTCTTCAATCTAATGCAAAACCGGGACCTCTCCTTCCAAGGCCCCCACTTTAAGACGTTCTTTGCGGGCAACCAGAGGGGCACCCCTGACATAGTGCTGACCAACAGAGATTGTGACCTGTTCCACTGCAGAGTAACCCCAGGCAAGAACGTGGGGTCGGACCACATCCCTGTGGTCACATCCCTCCAAGCAGCCCCCTTCAGATATGTGGCACCACCCAGGCCCAGACTGGGAACCATACGTGCCCGTGAATATGACACCTTCCTTGCTGACGACCCCATCATTGAGTTCGAGAACCTCCCAACCCAAACAATCGACCAAGCAGTAAACACCATCCACAACCGGATCCAGCTTGCAACCGAGGCCACTTGTGAAATATCCACCACAAGGACTTACCACCAATATAAGCCGACCCGAGAAATCAGAGGCAAAATGAATGAGTACCAGCGAGCCTGCCAAAGCCACTACCAAACTGGCCAGCCACCAGCGTTGACCCTACAAACACTCAGAAGGGAAACCATAGACCTTACGCTGACCCACAAGAGCCACATTTGGGGAACCCTGGTGAGACAGGCCAACCAGTACAAAAGGGAGCCGGCTACTTTCTGGCGCAAGATCAGACAGCTCCTGGGATCAGTTAACCCCAGCCTCACCCACCTTGTACACACATTCCTTGACGAAGATGAAGAGGAGCAGCAAGAAAAAATAGAAGACCCACAGGATCAGGCTGACCTCATGGGCGCAGTCTGGAAAAAGACACTCACAGCTTCAAACAGCAGAGCCTTCAACAACACTCACTTTGAACGTGTCAACCAATGGACAACAGAAAATGCCGCCTCCCTTAACAGCACCCCTCTGATTGACCTGACAACCCTAGAAGACGACCACCCTCTAACAAGACCCATAACTATGCTAGAGATGAGAGGAGTCATCAAAAGCACCAGAGATAAGGCCCCTGGACCATCAGGGATCAAAGCGCTGCAGATCAAACTTCTACCAGGCAATCTTATGCAATCCATACTCAACCTATTCAACGCTATGCTGGCATCGGGTCACATTCCTGTAGCATTCAAGTCAGCCAAGATGATATTCATTCCCAAACCCAAGAAAGACCCCCACCAACCTGGCAACTACCGACCAATCTCCCTCTTAGACACGATAGGCAAGTGCTTTGAAAAAATCATGTCAAACCGTCTTAACTACTACATGGAGTACAACAACCTCTTCACAGAAAAGCAGTTTGGCTTTCGAGCACATAGATCAACCCAGCACGCAATTAACATCATCTACGACGCCGTAAGCTCAATTCGAAAGCAAAAACAGGTAGCTTTGATTGCAACGAGGGACGTACACAAGGCCTTCGACAGCCTGTGGCACGATGGTCTTGTGTACAAATTAGCAGACTTACCAGCGCAAAACTGGACCCTCCTCAGGCTGATCAGAAATTTCCTTAAGAATAGGCAAGTTACCCCCAGCTTCAAGGCAAAAGAGGCCGCAGCCTTCACCCCAACAGCTGGAGTCCCCCAAGGATCATGCTTGAGCCCGGTTCTCTTCAACATCTTTGTAAATGACCTACCCCAACCAGAGTATAGGGACACCATTATCGTACAATTTGCGGACGACGTAACACACGTAATAACATCTAACCCTAGCATCCAAGCGGCCAAGCATGCAACTGTAACCCGTAAGGCAAACGTAGAACTAGCAAGGACTGCTAACTGGGAAAGGAAATGGAGGATCACCACTAACCCAGAAAAGATCCAATTAAGCACTGTCGGCTGTATGGCCTTCTCTATTGAAAATGAGGGGGGAATAAGAATCAGGGGTGATCCCATAGCCATCTCAAACTCCAACACAGTGCTCGGTTACAACTTCAACAGGCTACTCAACTCCTCCCAGTACGTATCCCAGAAGACAGCGATGGCCCGGGGCTCACTGGAGAGGCTCTTCCGTTTCAACCAAGCCCCATCCCACATCAAGCTCCACCTGTACAGAATGATCATAAGGCCTAGCTTGGAATACCCCTACGTTCCCCTGAACCTCACCAACAAATCCAACATGTTGAAGATTCAACGAGTACAAAACAAAGCACTTCGCTTTGCAGAGGGCCTGACTCTGAGGGACAGGGTAAGAACTGACCTGATCCATGAGACGCTCAACATGAAGCCAATGAACATTAGGCTCAGCTACCTGGCCAGAAGACAGCTGTACCGTATGAAGAACATGTATGTCCCAGACCCAGAAGATCCCTTCGTAGCAGAAAACACCACCAGCGACTACGAGATCCACGAACCACCACACAGAACCAGAAGAATCACTCTCCAACAAAAAGTGATCAGACATATCCATGATGAGGCCTTCCCAAGCCCTCAGATACTAAGCGGTCTGCCAGACGATCCAGATGAGTGGCCCATCCCGGACCCAATCTACACCAAATGAAGAATAAAGAAAGAAAGAAAAAAAAAAAAATAACAAAATAAAAAAATAAAAATAAAAAAAATAAAAAAAAATAAATAAATAAATTAAAAAAAAAAAAAAAAAAAAAAAAAAAATAATAAAAAAAAAAAAAAAAAAAATATATAAATAAATAAAACACCTACAAAAAAAATATAAAACCAAAAAACCATTTGTCGTGGCGGCAGAAGTGTAACTACCCTGATGTTTCTAAGATTAGCCTCCTTCAGCCAACTCCATCGGCTCTAGTGCTTTAGGACACCAACAAGGTCACAAACACTAGCCACCCCAGCCAATGTACTGACAACCCAACATAACACATACGCAAACAAACAACACATACAAAAATGTCAACCCATGGTGGACAGGCCACCGAACTTTCAAACCTCCTCTCTCTCTACACCCGCATCCTCTTCCTGAATTTCATCTCCCCATCCCTCTACCTCCCCCATCCTTTCCATTCCCTATGGACATCAATCCAATCCAATCCAATCCAATCCGGCATAAAACACCACAAACCCACAACAGCAGCAGCAATGTCAGGACGCGGCAAGGGAGGCAAAGTGAAGGGCAAGTCAAAGTCTCGCTCCAGCAGGGCCGGACTTCAGTTCCCCGTGGGCAGAATTCACCGTCTGCTGCGTAAAGGCAACTACGCCGAACGCGTCGGTGCTGGCGCTCCTGTCTACCTGGCAGCCGTCATGGAATACCTCGCTGCCGAAGTTCTGGAGCTCGCCGGTAACGCCGCACGTGACAACAAGAAGACCCGTATCATCCCACGTCACTTGCAGTTGGCCATCCGCAACGACGAAGAACTCAACAAACTTCTGTCTGGCGTAACCATTGCACAGGGAGGTGTTCTTCCAAACATTCAGGCAGTTCTTTTGCCAAAGAAGACAGAGAAGAAGTAAGCACTTCTGCCACCCACCACGACAAATACCATAACCAGGCTCCATCCGGAGCCACACACACTTTAATAGAGAGATTCAAGTAGACAATCAACTTTCAAACATTAATAATAACATTTATATTGATTTCATTTGGAATGTGTACATAACAAACAAACAAAACAAAATTATAGGGGATATTCAGCATCACTTGGAATATTAACCAATCATATAAATCCAATATATATTTTATATTTTACTTTAAGCGAGGAATTCATATTCTATCAATTTTTAATCATACAAATGAACAAAAGCAATTCTTCACTAGACGTAATGAATGAATAAATGATCAAGGTTTTAATGTGTTTCATGAATAAATATATATATATATATATATATATATATATATATATATATATATATATATATATATATATATATATATATATATATATATATATAATATAATATAATATAATATATTATAATACTTGTGAACCAGAATATGTTTGAGCAGCAGCGATCGTGCCATTGGCCGAAGTGCAACAATTCAAATAATTTAAAGGGCCTGCTCGGGTATATAAGAGAGGCTGGGAGACTGGGGCCGGTGGTGGGTGATGGGTGATGAGTGATGGTGTGGTGTGGTGTGGTGTTGTTAAGAGTTGATTTACGGCCAGCCAGCCAGCTGCAGCCAAGGCAGGGCAGGGCAAGGCAAGGCAAGGCAAGGCAAGGCAAGGCAAGGCAAGGCAAGGCAAGGCAAGGCAAGGCAAGGCAAGGCAATAACAGGACAGGACAGGCAAGGCAAGGCAAGCAGGCGGGCGGGCAGGCGGGCGGGCGGGCGGGCAGCCAGCCAGCCAGCCAGCCAGCCAGCCAGGCAGGCAGGCAGGCAGGCAGGCAGGCAGGCAGGCAGGCTGGCAGGCAGGCAGGCAGGCAGGCAGGCAGGCAGGCAGGCAGGCAGGCAGGCAGCCAGCCAGCCAGCCAGCCAGCCAGCCAGCCAGCCAGCCAGGCAGGCAGGCAGGCAGCCAGCCAGCCAGCCAGCCAGCCAGCCAGCCAGCCAGCCAGCCAGCCAGCCAGCCAGCCAGCCAGCCAGCCACTCCCACTTTGTATTTATATGCATTCAATTTATATTCAAACATTATATATGTTAAGGGCCTAGTTTTAGTGTTTATTTTAAAAATGACAAACATCGAGTCGTTTTACCAGTCCTTTAGCGTTAACGGTGATGCATTTTAAAACTGAACAGAAATCACCTTTTCTGGATATATCAAATATCGAATCCGCTTAATGTGCCTACAATTCAATCATTCAAAAAATACATAATTTACATCATGCCTTTTCATAGAACAGACAATAAGATTTGAGACAATAAGAACTTTAGTTTTATAACTAAAGTTGCACAATTATACCAACTCTATGGTGGCTGGGTGGTAAGGTGTGTGGCTGGTGTTTTGGAAGTCGCGAGTTCAAACGACCCAATGGGAGTACTTTTTTTTTTTTTATGCCATACAATCTTCCTAGTACTATTATGTAGGTTTGTGTGTGTGTGTTTTTATTCATTCTTTGGTTTTATAGATGACATACATATTGACTCCTTTTACCGGTCCTTAATTAGGCTCTGGGGAAGCAATGGTGGTGGTGGTGGTGCATTTAAAACTAAACCAAAAATCACCAGTTCTGGACGCGTCAAATATCATATCCGCTTAATGTGTCTACAACCTAATTACTTAAAACTACACTATTTAATTCATTCATATCATGTGCATATTGGTCATTATGCTCATACAACCGACATAACAATTTATTTTCATTATTAGAATCATACATTTCATCAAGTAATACAGATACAAAGAGATTTTCTTTCTGAGAAGACCGTTAGTATTGGCTGGCTGGCAGGCAGGCAGGCAGGCAGGCAGGCATTTGAGGGTTATTATTTCGCCTGTTGATTGGGGGGAGGGTTGATGTGTTAGGGGGTTTTCGGTTAGGTGTGGTGGTGGTGATTGGTGGTGGTGGTGATTGGTGGTGATTGGTGGTGAGTAGTGGTGAGTAGTGGTGGTGGTGGTGGTGGTGGTGGTGGTGGTGGTAGTAGTAGGTGGGAGGGGGGGGGGGGGGGGGGAAGGGGAATGATGGTCTGTGGATTCCTTCTCCGTACCCCTTACATATAAGCAAAAACATGCCTTCCTGTGGGTATAGAAACATTAACACAAATTATATCAGTAACTGATATTGTAGCCTTTTAAACAGAAAAGATTTGTACATACAAATACTTTTAAATTATCATTTATTTGTGGAAATGGCATTTACGTCATTAAATTGATACCTCAGCATCAAGTGTCCTGCAGTGGTCCAGTGGTAAAGTGTATATAAGTGATGCGTATTCTTGGAGTTGCGAGTTCAAACCCGGATTAAGCTATATATATATATATATATATATATATATATATATATATATATATATATATATATATATATATATATATATATATATATATATATATATATATATATATATATATACAACATGTTTTGTTTTGGTTGTTTGTTTTTGTATAAAGCCTCACACACTATATTAAGCGAGTTTGTTTTAAACATGACATACATATTAATTCATTTTACCAGGCCTTATTCCACACAACTCCGTGAATTTCCCGTGGAGCCAGCCAGCCAGCCAGCCAGCCAGCCAGCCAGCCAGCCAGCCAGCCATTCAAACAAAAACAAACGAAACAAAACAAAACAAAACAAAAAACATTATTGCCAACAGCATTTGGTGTTCCCAGGCGGTCACCCATCCAAGTACTAACCAAACCCAACGTTGCTTAACTTCGCTGATCGGACGAGAAGCGGTGTTCTCAACGTGGTATGGCCGTTGGCATGAGACTGCCTACACATTGTGGCTAATAACCAACTCTTTTTAGTCATCACGGCAGGATACGGACCTTCTTGTGGTGTCTTAATGGTAATTGTATCCTAACATATTTTTGTCTCCTTGGCATGGATATTTAACATCGTTTATTCAGTCTTGGGTTTATGTTCTTTCGCCATTTACAGACATTTTACATCTACCTACTTCCTCAGCCTACCCTGCCAATTTCTAATGAATTTGTGGATTTTCTTTTGTAATACATACATGTGTGTGCTCATCTGCTCTTCAGTTTTTATGATATTTGTCTCATCTGTCCTGCTTTATGATACTTTTACAAAGAACATGAACAAATGCTTCTATTTTAGAGAAGATATGGGATCCAGGTTTCGGAGCCGTAAAACCAACCGTCGTGATTGGTGGACGAGTTGCCAGGTTGCAGCTTCTGTACCGTGCCGGCACATAAATAGGTTCGGCTCAAGCGGCGGCAGCATCATTCCCCCGTGACTGTCTGAGCGTCTCTCATCACCTTGGTTATCTCATCATCATCATGGTAGAAGCAAAGCCTACCAAGAAGGCTGCGGCTGCTGCTGCTGTGGTGGCCACCACCAGGAAACCTCGCGTCCAGGTTGCTCACCCGAAAACTAGTCAAATGGTTCTAGCCGCGGTCGCAGCACTCAAAGACCGTAAGGGCTCGTCTCTACAAGCAATCAAGAAGTACGTTGTTGCCAACAACAAAGTCGAGGCTGCCAAGATCGCCATTTACATCCGAAGATTTCTCAAGAAAGCAGTGGCTGACGGCATTCTTGTTCAGACCAAGGGAAGTGGAGCTAGTGGATCATTCAAGCTGGCCGTAGCAGAGAAGAGGGCCGTTCTAACTCCCAAGAAAGCCACCACAACCAAGAAACCATCTACAGCAGCAAAGAAGGCCGTGGTAACTCCCAAGAAAGCCGCCACAAGCAACAAACCACCTACAGCCTTGAAAAAGAAGCAGCAGCAGCAGCTTGTTGTTGGGAACAAAAAGCCCAAAATAAAGAGAGCTTCAAAATCTCCCAAACCACCCAAGGCAAAGAAAGCTGTCAAGAAAACAACAAAGGCAAAATAAACGACGACATGCAAGCAGCATGAATACACATGACAATAAACATCCAGGCCTCCCCCCTCAGTGGAGGGGCCTCATATGATTCCAAAAAGAGTTTAGTTTTGTAGACAAATAAATCATTACTTTTGGGGTAGATTTACTCTGTATATTATATATATATATATATATATATATATATATATATATATATATATATATATATATATATATATATATACACATACATGGGTGAGGTGATATGGTACCAAAGTTTTGGGTGAGGTGATTGACATTTACACAAGATAAAACACGAACCAATGGGAATAAAAACATAAGAATGGAAGTAACTGCAGAAGGCCTATTGGCCCATAACACAAGCACTTCCTCTTGATGCTTCTATATTGGTTCGGAGTCTTGAAGCTATAATATATATATATATATATATATATATATATATATATATATATATATATATATATATATATATATATATATATATATATATATATATATATATATATATATATATATATATGCACACAAAACTAAATAGTCTTGTTAGACAAATTGCCCCTATTAGAGGCAAGTTGACTAACAAGCCGAATGACTGCAATTGTTTTGAATTTGAGTTAAATCTAACATAGAAATGTAATCAAACCTAACCTAACCTATGCTAACCCAAGCTAAGCTAACCTAACCTAACCTAAGCTAACCCAAGCTAAGCTAAGCTAACCTAACCTAACCTAAGCTAAGCTAACCTAACCTAACCTAACCCAGCAATTCATGATCTTAATATAATACTGTTAATTGGATAAACCAATTTGGAAAGAAATGTTCGAAAATAACAAAATTAACTGTGCTTGTTAGGAAAATTGGGCCTTGCATACTTGTCCCAATAGTGTGGTTCTCGCTTTTAGGTACGACATAAACGTATACCTAAGTTGAGAGAGAAAAAGATTCGCACTCAAACATGCATATCGATTGCCAGTCCTGAATTCTGGGTAGATATTCGTGTCCTCCCTTTTCATTTACCATCATTTGGATACTATCAAAACAGCTCTGAGAAGGATAAAATGAATAAAACGGGTAGCTCACTCATGTAAAAAGGAAGAGTTGGGAAAGATCTCTCTCTCTCTCTCTCTCTCCCTCACCCCCCCCCCCCCACCACCACCAATGATCCTGCTCTGCTAGTATATAACGGAACAAACCTTCCCCCCCCCCCCACCCCTCCCTCCCCAATCAGAGTCCCTTTAAGCATGCGAGGATAAAAAATAGATTTCATAAGACCCAATGTGCTAGCTGATATCAAAACAATTTATGTTATCGTCTATTAAGCCCTTCAGTAAAAAAGTATAGGGACCTAATTAGGTCCCGTTTTGAGGTGGTGGTGGGTGGAATCGATGGATTAGCCAAGCTCTTATCCGCCGAATCCGTAGAGGGTACGACCCTGGCGCTTCAGAGCGTACACCACGTCCATGGCAGTGACGGTCTTCCTCTTGGCGTGTTCCGTGTAGGTTACAGCATCACGGATGACGTTCTCGAGGAACACCTTCAGGACGCCACGGGTCTCTTCGTAGATGAGACCCGAAATACGCTTCACGCCGCCACGACGAGCTAAGCGACGAATAGCGGGCTTGGTGATGCCCTGGATGTTGTCACGTAGCACCTTACGATGACGCTTGGCGCCACCCTTTCCGAGTCCCTTGCCTCCCTTGCCGCGTCCAGTCATGGTGTTGAAGTTGTGTGAATAATAAAATTTCGGCACGATTTCCCCAGACTATATCCCGTCAAGCGGACGTACTTGTAGCATGGCAACTCCTAACTCCTGCCTGTCCTTACTTTATGCTTGTACTCGAGCAGAAACACGGCTTTCTCACAACGCTTTCAAAACTGCAGTTGCCTACTCGTCTGTTTCACGTCTCTGTGAAATGACTTTTGCACAAATCCAAAAAATAGAGCAAAATCAGCGATAATAGTGTTTGAGGTGAGCTGCCTGTTGGCTGCAGCCAGAGGAAGGAGGGGAGGGGCAACGGGGTGACGTAGGCGAGTCGAGCAGCCAATGGCGCTCGAGCAAGCGCCTCGAGACGGCGTATATAAGCAAAAATTTTTCGGCGCCGGCCATCACAAACCACAGTTGTTCACCATGGCTCGCACCAAGCAGACTGCTCGCAAGTCCACGGGAGGCAAGGCTCCTCGTAAGCAGCTGGCCACCAAGGCAGCACGCAAATCTGCTCCTGCCACAGGGGGCGTGAAGAAGCCTCACCGTTACAGGCCCGGAACGGTCGCCCTGCGTGAGATCCGTCGTTACCAGAAGAGCACAGAGTTGCTCATCAGGAAACTTCCCTTCCAGCGTCTGGTGCGCGAGATTGCCCAGGACTTCAAGACCGATCTTCGCTTCCAGTCGTCTGCCGTCATGGCTTTACAGGAGGCATCCGAGGCTTACCTGGTCGGTCTCTTCGAGGACACTAACCTCTGTGCCATCCACGCCAAGCGTGTCACCATCATGCCAAAGGACATTCAGCTTGCTCGCCGTATCCGTGGAGAGCGTGCATAAGCTAAAACGACCACCCTAGTATACACCAAACTCGGCCCTTCTCAGGGCCAAAATATCCTTCTAAGGAGATTTCAGACATTCCTAGCATCAGTCATATGAATTAACCTTCATCTATACATATAATAAATAAATAAATACAATAATTTAGGTGGCATACATACACTGTACACGTGATATCAATAAATCAAGTCATTTGTAGTACAACCTGTCCTCTTACAAACAAAACGCCGTCGCTTTTCATTCTTATGCACTGCCAAGGATCCTCCCCCCCCCCCCCCCAAAAAAAAAAAAAAAAAAAATTGTCATACTGTACTAGAAATAAAAGCAGCTTGTATAAGTGACATACTGTCCTGTCCTGTTTTATTCTGTTTTTGGTCCTCTGGCTTAATCTGTTAAGTTAGGAGATGACATTTTAAATTAACCGTTTTCTTGACATTTTCAAACCTTAAGAGGGTGGCCTGCATAGTAATCCTAATGTGGAACATAACAATGAATCTCTAATCTCTAGAAAAAAGATACCGAGTGTTTATATGTGTGTTGAGAGAGAGAGAGAGAGAGAGAGAGAGAGAGAGAGAGAGAGAGAGAGAGAGAGAGAGAGAGAGAGAGAGAGAGAGAGAGAGAGAGAGAGAGAGAGAGAGAGAGAGACATGCAGAGACAGAGACAGAGACAGACAGACAGACAGACAGAGACTGAGAGAGAGAAACACACACAGACAGTTTCATAAATATTCTCATTTTATAGCTATTTGCTTTCAGTGACAGAGGTTTTTGTTATAATAGTATTGGTGTCTAACACTCACAATCTCTTTAGAAATTAAAGTGTGGCTCCAATGGAGCCGAGTTTGTTGGTTTGAGGCCAAGCCACCACCACAGGGCAGTAAGTAAGCCGTTTACTTGGAGGAGGTGTACTTGGTGACGGCCTTAGTGCCCTCAGAGACGGCGTGCTTGGCCAGTTCTCCGGGCAACAGGAGCCTTACAGCCGTCTGGATCTCCCGACTGGTAATGGTGGAACGCTTGTTGTAGTGGGCCAGGCGAGAAGCCTCGGCGGCGATGCGCTCGAAGATGTCGTTCACGAACGAGTTCATGATCGACATGGCTTTGGAAGAGATACCAGTGTCGGGGTGGACCTGCTTCAGCACTTTGTAGATGTAGATGCTGTAGCTCTCCTTCCTCCTGCGCTTCTTTTTCTTATCGCCCTTGGCAATGGCCTTCTGGGCCTTTCCGGCCTTCTTGGCAGCCTTTCCAGATGCCTTGGGTGGCATGATGATGCTCGTGCTGGCTGGCGTTGCGATACAATAATGAACTTTTGCGCGAGTCGAGCTTTCCTTTTATATCCCGCTCGCGACTCAGCTCAGAGCGGGTCGCGTGGCGGAGCGCGCTGATTGGTCAGTGGCGGACTCCCTTGATCCTGAGCGGGGTATATAACACGAAGCTCGATCTGCGGGCCGGCATAAAACACCACAAACCCACAACAGCAGCAGCAATGTCAGGACGCGGCAAGGGAGGCAAAGTGAAGGGCAAGTCAAAGTCTCGCTCCAGCAGGGCCGGACTTCAGTTCCCCGTGGGCAGAATTCACCGTCTGCTGCGTAAAGGCAACTACGCCGAACGCGTCGGTGCTGGCGCTCCTGTCTACCTGGCAGCCGTCATGGAATACCTCGCTGCCGAAGTTCTGGAGCTCGCCGGTAACGCCGCACGTGACAACAAGAAGACCCGTATCATCCCACGTCACTTGCAGTTGGCCATCCGCAACGACGAAGAACTCAACAAACTTCTGTCTGGCGTAACCATTGCACAGGGAGGTGTTCTTCCAAACATTCAGGCAGTTCTTTTGCCAAAGAAGACAGAGAAGAAGTAAGCACTTCTGCCACCCACCACGACAAATACCATAACCAGGCTCCATCCGGAGCCACACACACTTTAATAGAGAGATTCAAGTAGACAATCAACTTTCAAACATTAATAATAACATTTATATTGATTTCATTTGGAATGTGTACATAACAAACAAACAAAACAAAATTATAGGGGATATTCAGCATCACTTGGAATATTAACCAATCATATAAATCCAATATATATTTTATATTTTACTTTAAGCGAGGAATTCATATTCTATCAATTTTTAATCATACAAATGAACAAAAGCAATTCTTCACTAGACGTAATGAATGAATAAATGATCAAGGTTTTAATGTGTTTCATGAATAAATATATATATATATATATATATATATATATATATATATATATATATATATATATATATATATATATATATATAATATAATATAATATAATATATTATAATACTTGTGAACCAGAATATGTTTGAGCAGCAGCGATCGTGCCATTGGCCGAAGTGCAACAATTCAAATAATTTAAAGGGCCTGCTCGGGTATATAAGAGAGGCTGGGAGACTGGGGCCGGTGGTGGGTGATGGGTGATGAGTGATGGTGTGGTGTGGTGTGGTGTTGTTAAGAGTTGATTTACGGCCAGCCAGCCAGCTGCAGCCAAGGCAGGGCAGGGCAAGGCAAGGCAAGGCAAGGCAAGGCAAGGCAAGGCAAGGCAAGGCAAGGCAAGGCAAGGCAAGGCAAGGCAAGGCAATAACAGGACAGGACAGGCAAGGCAAGGCAAGCAGGCGGGCGGGCAGGCGGGCGGGCGGGCGGGCAGCCAGCCAGCCAGCCAGCCAGCCAGCCAGGCAGGCAGGCAGGCAGGCAGGCAGGCAGGCAGGCAGGCTGGCAGGCAGGCAGGCAGGCAGGCAGGCAGGCAGGCAGGCAGGCAGGCAGCCAGCCAGCCAGCCAGCCAGCCAGCCAGCCAGCCAGCCAGGCAGGCAGGCAGGCAGCCAGCCAGCCAGCCAGCCAGCCAGCCAGCCAGCCAGCCAGCCAGCCAGCCAGCCAGCCAGCCAGCCAGCCAGCCACTCCCACTTTGTATTTATATGCATTCAATTTATATTCAAACATTATATATGTTAAGGGCCTAGTTTTAGTGTTTATTTTAAAAATGACAAACATCGAGTCGTTTTACCAGTCCTTTAGCGTTAACGGTGATGCATTTTAAAACTGAACAGAAATCACCTTTTCTGGATATATCAAATATCGAATCCGCTTAATGTGCCTACAATTCAATCATTCAAAAAATACATAATTTACATCATGCCTTTTCATAGAACAGACAATAAGATTTGAGACAATAAGAACTTTAGTTTTATAACTAAAGTTGCACAATTATACCAACTCTATGGTGGCTGGGTGGTAAGGTGTGTGGCTGGTGTTTTGGAAGTCGCGAGTTCAAACGACCCAATGGGAGTACTTTTTTTTTTTTTATGCCATACAATCTTCCTAGTACTATTATGTAGGTTTGTGTGTGTGTGTTTTTATTCATTCTTTGGTTTTATAGATGACATACATATTGACTCCTTTTACCGGTCCTTAATTAGGCTCTGGGGAAGCAATGGTGGTGGTGGTGGTGCATTTAAAACTAAACCAAAAATCACCAGTTCTGGACGCGTCAAATATCATATCCGCTTAATGTGTCTACAACCTAATTACTTAAAACTACACTATTTAATTCATTCATATCATGTGCATATTGGTCATTATGCTCATACAACCGACATAACAATTTATTTTCATTATTAGAATCATACATTTCATCAAGTAATACAGATACAAAGAGATTTTCTTTCTGAGAAGACCGTTAGTATTGGCTGGCTGGCAGGCAGGCAGGCAGGCAGGCAGGCATTTGAGGGTTATTATTTCGCCTGTTGATTGGGGGGAGGGTTGATGTGTTAGGGGGTTTTCGGTTAGGTGTGGTGGTGGTGATTGGTGGTGGTGGTGATTGGTGGTGATTGGTGGTGAGTAGTGGTGAGTAGTGGTGGTGGTGGTGGTGGTGGTGGTGGTGGTGGTAGTAGTAGGTGGGAGGGGGGGGGGGGGGGGGGGAAGGGGAATGATGGTCTGTGGATTCCTTCTCCGTACCCCTTACATATAAGCAAAAACATGCCTTCCTGTGGGTATAGAAACATTAACACAAATTATATCAGTAACTGATATTGTAGCCTTTTAAACAGAAAAGATTTGTACATACAAATACTTTTAAATTATCATTTATTTGTGGAAATGGCATTTACGTCATTAAATTGATACCTCAGCATCAAGTGTCCTGCAGTGGTCCAGTGGTAAAGTGTATATAAGTGATGCGTATTCTTGGAGTTGCGAGTTCAAACCCGGATTAAGCTATATATATATATATATATATATATATATATATATATATATATATATATATATATATATATATATATATATATATATATATATATATATATATATATATATATATACAACATGTTTTGTTTTGGTTGTTTGTTTTTGTATAAAGCCTCACACACTATATTAAGCGAGTTTGTTTTAAACATGACATACATATTAATTCATTTTACCAGGCCTTATTCCACACAACTCCGTGAATTTCCCGTGGAGCCAGCCAGCCAGCCAGCCAGCCAGCCAGCCAGCCAGCCAGCCAGCCAGCCATTCAAACAAAAACAAACGAAACAAAACAAAACAAAACAAAAAACATTATTGCCAACAGCATTTGGTGTTCCCAGGCGGTCACCCATCCAAGTACTAACCAAACCCAACGTTGCTTAACTTCGCTGATCGGACGAGAAGCGGTGTTCTCAACGTGGTATGGCCGTTGGCATGAGACTGCCTACACATTGTGGCTAATAACCAACTCTTTTTAGTCATCACGGCAGGATACGGACCTTCTTGTGGTGTCTTAATGGTAATTGTATCCTAACATATTTTTGTCTCCTTGGCATGGATATTTAACATCGTTTATTCAGTCTTGGGTTTATGTTCTTTCGCCATTTACAGACATTTTACATCTACCTACTTCCTCAGCCTACCCTGCCAATTTCTAATGAATTTGTGGATTTTCTTTTGTAATACATACATGTGTGTGCTCATCTGCTCTTCAGTTTTTATGATATTTGTCTCATCTGTCCTGCTTTATGATACTTTTACAAAGAACATGAACAAATGCTTCTATTTTAGAGAAGATATGGGATCCAGGTTTCGGAGCCGTAAAACCAACCGTCGTGATTGGTGGACGAGTTGCCAGGTTGCAGCTTCTGTACCGTGCCGGCACATAAATAGGTTCGGCTCAAGCGGCGGCAGCATCATTCCCCCGTGACTGTCTGAGCGTCTCTCATCACCTTGGTTATCTCATCATCATCATGGTAGAAGCAAAGCCTACCAAGAAGGCTGCGGCTGCTGCTGCTGTGGTGGCCACCACCAGGAAACCTCGCGTCCAGGTTGCTCACCCGAAAACTAGTCAAATGGTTCTAGCCGCGGTCGCAGCACTCAAAGACCGTAAGGGCTCGTCTCTACAAGCAATCAAGAAGTACGTTGTTGCCAACAACAAAGTCGAGGCTGCCAAGATCGCCATTTACATCCGAAGATTTCTCAAGAAAGCAGTGGCTGACGGCATTCTTGTTCAGACCAAGGGAAGTGGAGCTAGTGGATCATTCAAGCTGGCCGTAGCAGAGAAGAGGGCCGTTCTAACTCCCAAGAAAGCCACCACAACCAAGAAACCATCTACAGCAGCAAAGAAGGCCGTGGTAACTCCCAAGAAAGCCGCCACAAGCAACAAACCACCTACAGCCTTGAAAAAGAAGCAGCAGCAGCAGCTTGTTGTTGGGAACAAAAAGCCCAAAATAAAGAGAGCTTCAAAATCTCCCAAACCACCCAAGGCAAAGAAAGCTGTCAAGAAAACAACAAAGGCAAAATAAACGACGACATGCAAGCAGCATGAATACACATGACAATAAACATCCAGGCCTCCCCCCTCAGTGGAGGGGCCTCATATGATTCCAAAAAGAGTTTAGTTTTGTAGACAAATAAATCATTACTTTTGGGGTAGATTTACTCTGTATATTATATATATATATATATATATATATATATATATATATATATATATATATATATATATATATATATATATATATACACATACATGGGTGAGGTGATATGGTACCAAAGTTTTGGGTGAGGTGATTGACATTTACACAAGATAAAACACGAACCAATGGGAATAAAAACATAAGAATGGAAGTAACTGCAGAAGGCCTATTGGCCCATAACACAAGCACTTCCTCTTGATGCTTCTATATTGGTTCGGAGTCTTGAAGCTATAATATATATATATATATATATATATATATATATATATATATATATATATATATATATATATATATATATATATATATATATATATATATATATATATATATATATATATATATATGCACACAAAACTAAATAGTCTTGTTAGACAAATTGCCCCTATTAGAGGCAAGTTGACTAACAAGCCGAATGACTGCAATTGTTTTGAATTTGAGTTAAATCTAACATAGAAATGTAATCAAACCTAACCTAACCTATGCTAACCCAAGCTAAGCTAACCTAACCTAACCTAAGCTAACCCAAGCTAAGCTAAGCTAACCTAACCTAACCTAAGCTAAGCTAACCTAACCTAACCTAACCCAGCAATTCATGATCTTAATATAATACTGTTAATTGGATAAACCAATTTGGAAAGAAATGTTCGAAAATAACAAAATTAACTGTGCTTGTTAGGAAAATTGGGCCTTGCATACTTGTCCCAATAGTGTGGTTCTCGCTTTTAGGTACGACATAAACGTATACCTAAGTTGAGAGAGAAAAAGATTCGCACTCAAACATGCATATCGATTGCCAGTCCTGAATTCTGGGTAGATATTCGTGTCCTCCCTTTTCATTTACCATCATTTGGATACTATCAAAACAGCTCTGAGAAGGATAAAATGAATAAAACGGGTAGCTCACTCATGTAAAAAGGAAGAGTTGGGAAAGATCTCTCTCTCTCTCTCTCTCTCCCTCACCCCCCCCCCCCCACCACCACCAATGATCCTGCTCTGCTAGTATATAACGGAACAAACCTTCCCCCCCCCCCCCCACCCCTCCCTCCCCAATCAGAGTCCCTTTAAGCATGCGAGGATAAAAAATAGATTTCATAAGACCCAATGTGCTAGCTGATATCAAAACAATTTATGTTATCGTCTATTAAGCCCTTCAGTAAAAAAGTATAGGGACCTAATTAGGTCCCGTTTTGAGGTGGTGGTGGGTGGAATCGATGGATTAGCCAAGCTCTTATCCGCCGAATCCGTAGAGGGTACGACCCTGGCGCTTCAGAGCGTACACCACGTCCATGGCAGTGACGGTCTTCCTCTTGGCGTGTTCCGTGTAGGTTACAGCATCACGGATGACGTTCTCGAGGAACACCTTCAGGACGCCACGGGTCTCTTCGTAGATGAGACCCGAAATACGCTTCACGCCGCCACGACGAGCTAAGCGACGAATAGCGGGCTTGGTGATGCCCTGGATGTTGTCACGTAGCACCTTACGATGACGCTTGGCGCCACCCTTTCCGAGTCCCTTGCCTCCCTTGCCGCGTCCAGTCATGGTGTTGAAGTTGTGTGAATAATAAAATTTCGGCACGATTTCCCCAGACTATATCCCGTCAAGCGGACGTACTTGTAGCATGGCAACTCCTAACTCCTGCCTGTCCTTACTTTATGCTTGTACTCGAGCAGAAACACGGCTTTCTCACAACGCTTTCAAAACTGCAGTTGCCTACTCGTCTGTTTCACGTCTCTGTGAAATGACTTTTGCACAAATCCAAAAAATAGAGCAAAATCAGCGATAATAGTGTTTGAGGTGAGCTGCCTGTTGGCTGCAGCCAGAGGAAGGAGGGGAGGGGCAACGGGGTGACGTAGGCGAGTCGAGCAGCCAATGGCGCTCGAGCAAGCGCCTCGAGACGGCGTATATAAGCAAAAATTTTTCGGCGCCGGCCATCACAAACCACAGTTGTTCACCATGGCTCGCACCAAGCAGACTGCTCGCAAGTCCACGGGAGGCAAGGCTCCTCGTAAGCAGCTGGCCACCAAGGCAGCACGCAAATCTGCTCCTGCCACAGGGGGCGTGAAGAAGCCTCACCGTTACAGGCCCGGAACGGTCGCCCTGCGTGAGATCCGTCGTTACCAGAAGAGCACAGAGTTGCTCATCAGGAAACTTCCCTTCCAGCGTCTGGTGCGCGAGATTGCCCAGGACTTCAAGACCGATCTTCGCTTCCAGTCGTCTGCCGTCATGGCTTTACAGGAGGCATCCGAGGCTTACCTGGTCGGTCTCTTCGAGGACACTAACCTCTGTGCCATCCACGCCAAGCGTGTCACCATCATGCCAAAGGACATTCAGCTTGCTCGCCGTATCCGTGGAGAGCGTGCATAAGCTAAAACGACCACCCTAGTATACACCAAACTCGGCCCTTCTCAGGGCCAAAATATCCTTCTAAGGAGATTTCAGACATTCCTAGCATCAGTCATATGAATTAACCTTCATCTATACATATAATAAATAAATAAATACAATAATTTAGGTGGCATACATACACTGTACACGTGATATCAATAAATCAAGTCATTTGTAGTACAACCTGTCCTCTTACAAACAAAACGCCGTCGCTTTTCATTCTTATGCACTGCCAAGGATCCTCCCCCCCCCCCTCCAAAAAAAAAAAAAAAAAAAATTGTCATACTGTACTAGAAATAAAAGCAGCTTGTATAAGTGACATACTGTCCTGTCCTGTTTTATTCTGTTTTTGGTCCTCTGGCTTAATCTGTTAAGTTAGGAGATGACATTTTAAATTAACCGTTTTCTTGACATTTTCAAACCTTAAGAGGGTGGCCTGCATAGTAATCCTAATGTGGAACATAACAATGAATCTCTAATCTCTAGAAAAAAGATACCGAGTGTTTATATGTGTGTTGAGAGAGAGAGAGAGAGAGAGAGAGAGAGAGAGAGAGAGAGAGAGAGAGAGAGAGAGAGAGAGAGAGAGAGAGAGAGAGAGAGAGAGAGAGAGAGAGAGACATGCAGAGACAGAGACAGAGACAGACAGACAGACAGACAGAGACTGAGAGAGAGAAACACACACAGACAGTTTCATAAATATTCTCATTTTATAGCTATTTGCTTTCAGTGACAGAGGTTTTTGTTATAATAGTATTGGTGTCTAACACTCACAATCTCTTTAGAAATTAAAGTGTGGCTCCAATGGAGCCGAGTTTGTTGGTTTGAGGCCAAGCCACCACCACAGGGCAGTAAGTAAGCCGTTTACTTGGAGGAGGTGTACTTGGTGACGGCCTTAGTGCCCTCAGAGACGGCGTGCTTGGCCAGTTCTCCGGGCAACAGGAGCCTTACAGCCGTCTGGATCTCCCGACTGGTAATGGTGGAACGCTTGTTGTAGTGGGCCAGGCGAGAAGCCTCGGCGGCGATGCGCTCGAAGATGTCGTTCACGAACGAGTTCATGATCGACATGGCTTTGGAAGAGATACCAGTGTCGGGGTGGACCTGCTTCAGCACTTTGTAGATGTAGATGCTGTAGCTCTCCTTCCTCCTGCGCTTCTTTTTCTTATCGCCCTTGGCAATGGCCTTCTGGGCCTTTCCGGCCTTCTTGGCAGCCTTTCCAGATGCCTTGGGTGGCATGATGATGCTCGTGCTGGCTGGCGTTGCGATACAATAATGAACTTTTGCGCGAGTCGAGCTTTCCTTTTATATCCCGCTCGCGACTCAGCTCAGAGCGGGTCGCGTGGCGGAGCGCGCTGATTGGTCAGTGGCGGACTCCCTTGATCCTGAGCGGGGTATATAACACGAAGCTCGATCTGCGGGCCGGCATAAAACACCACAAACCCACAACAGCAGCAGCAATGTCAGGACGCGGCAAGGGAGGCAAAGTGAAGGGCAAGTCAAAGTCTCGCTCCAGCAGGGCCGGACTTCAGTTCCCCGTGGGCAGAATTCACCGTCTGCTGCGTAAAGGCAACTACGCCGAACGCGTCGGTGCTGGCGCTCCTGTCTACCTGGCAGCCGTCATGGAATACCTCGCTGCCGAAGTTCTGGAGCTCGCCGGTAACGCCGCACGTGACAACAAGAAGACCCGTATCATCCCACGTCACTTGCAGTTGGCCATCCGCAACGACGAAGAACTCAACAAACTTCTGTCTGGCGTAACCATTGCACAGGGAGGTGTTCTTCCAAACATTCAGGCAGTTCTTTTGCCAAAGAAGACAGAGAAGAAGTAAGCACTTCTGCCACCCACCACGACAAATACCATAACCAGGCTCCATCCGGAGCCACACACACTTTAATAGAGAGATTCAAGTAGACAATCAACTTTCAAACATTAATAATAACATTTATATTGATTTCATTTGGAATGTGTACATAACAAACAAACAAAACAAAATTATAGGGGATATTCAGCATCACTTGGAATATTAACCAATCATATAAATCCAATATATATTTTATATTTTACTTTAAGCGAGGAATTCATATTCTATCAATTTTTAATCATACAAATGAACAAAAGCAATTCTTCACTAGACGTAATGAATGAATAAATGATCAAGGTTTTAATGTGTTTCATGAATAAATATATATATATATATATATATATATATATATATATATATATATATATATATATATATATATATATATATATAATATAATATAATATAATATATTATAATACTTGTGAACCAGAATATGTTTGAGCAGCAGCGATCGTGCCATTGGCCGAAGTGCAACAATTCAAATAATTTAAAGGGCCTGCTCGGGTATATAAGAGAGGCTGGGAGACTGGGGCCGGTGGTGGGTGATGGGTGATGAGTGATGGTGTGGTGTGGTGTGGTGTTGTTAAGAGTTGATTTACGGCCAGCCAGCCAGCTGCAGCCAAGGCAGGGCAGGGCAAGGCAAGGCAAGGCAAGGCAAGGCAAGGCAAGGCAAGGCAAGGCAAGGCAAGGCAAGGCAAGGCAAGGCAATAACAGGACAGGACAGGCAAGGCAAGGCAAGCAGGCGGGCGGGCAGGCGGGCGGGCGGGCGGGCAGCCAGCCAGCCAGCCAGCCAGCCAGCCAGGCAGGCAGGCAGGCAGGCAGGCAGGCAGGCAGGCAGGCTGGCAGGCAGGCAGGCAGGCAGGCAGGCAGGCAGGCAGGCAGGCAGGCAGGCAGCCAGCCAGCCAGCCAGCCAGCCAGCCAGCCAGCCAGCCAGGCAGGCAGGCAGGCAGCCAGCCAGCCAGCCAGCCAGCCAGCCAGCCAGCCAGCCAGCCAGCCAGCCAGCCAGCCAGCCAGCCACTCCCACTTTGTATTTATATGCATTCAATTTATATTCAAACATTATATATGTTAAGGGCCTAGTTTTAGTGTTTATTTTAAAAATGACAAACATCGAGTCGTTTTACCAGTCCTTTAGCGTTAACGGTGATGCATTTTAAAACTGAACAGAAATCACCTTTTCTGGATATATCAAATATCGAATCCGCTTAATGTGCCTACAATTCAATCATTCAAAAAATACATAATTTACATCATGCCTTTTCATAGAACAGACAATAAGATTTGAGACAATAAGAACTTTAGTTTTATAACTAAAGTTGCACAATTATACCAACTCTATGGTGGCTGGGTGGTAAGGTGTGTGGCTGGTGTTTTGGAAGTCGCGAGTTCAAACGACCCAATGGGAGTACTTTTTTTTTTTTTATGCCATACAATCTTCCTAGTACTATTATGTAGGTTTGTGTGTGTGTGTTTTTATTCATTCTTTGGTTTTATAGATGACATACATATTGACTCCTTTTACCGGTCCTTAATTAGGCTCTGGGGAAGCAATGGTGGTGGTGGTGGTGCATTTAAAACTAAACCAAAAATCACCAGTTCTGGACGCGTCAAATATCATATCCGCTTAATGTGTCTACAACCTAATTACTTAAAACTACACTATTTAATTCATTCATATCATGTGCATATTGGTCATTATGCTCATACAACCGACATAACAATTTATTTTCATTATTAGAATCATACATTTCATCAAGTAATACAGATACAAAGAGATTTTCTTTCTGAGAAGACCGTTAGTATTGGCTGGCTGGCAGGCAGGCAGGCAGGCAGGCAGGCATTTGAGGGTTATTATTTCGCCTGTTGATTGGGGGGAGGGTTGATGTGTTAGGGGGTTTTCGGTTAGGTGTGGTGGTGGTGATGGTGGTGGTGATTGGTGGTGATTGGTGGTGAGTAGTGGTGAGTAGTGGTGGTGGTGGTGGTGGTGGTGGTGGTGGTGGTAGTAGTAGGTGGGAGGGGGGGGGGGGGGGGGGAAGGGGAATGATGGTCTGTGGATTCCTTCTCCGTACCCCTTACATATAAGCAAAAACATGCCTTCCTGTGGGTATAGAAACATTAACACAAATTATATCAGTAACTGATATTGTAGCCTTTTAAACAGAAAAGATTTGTACATACAAATACTTTTAAATTATCATTTATTTGTGGAAATGGCATTTACGTCATTAAATTGATACCTCAGCATCAAGTGTCCTGCAGTGGTCCAGTGGTAAAGTGTATATAAGTGATGCGTATTCTTGGAGTTGCGAGTTCAAACCCGGATTAAGCTATATATAATATATATATATATATATATATATATATATATATATATATATATATATATATATATATATATATATATATATATATATATATATATATACAACATGTTTTGTTTTGGTTGTTTGTTTTTGTATAAAGCCTCACACACTATATTAAGCGAGTTTGTTTTAAACATGACATACATATTAATTCATTTTACCAGGCCTTATTCCACACAACTCCGTGAATTTCCCGTGGAGCCAGCCAGCCAGCCAGCCAGCCAGCCAGCCAGCCAGCCAGCCAGCCATTCAAACAAAAACAAACGAAACAAAACAAAACAAAACAAAAAACATTATTGCCAACAGCATTTGGTGTTCCCAGGCGGTCACCCATCCAAGTACTAACCAAACCCAACGTTGCTTAACTTCGCTGATCGGACGAGAAGCGGTGTTCTCAACGTGGTATGGCCGTTGGCATGAGACTGCCTACACATTGTGGCTAATAACCAACTCTTTTTAGTCATCACGGCAGGATACGGACCTTCTTGTGGTGTCTTAATGGTAATTGTATCCTAACATATTTTTGTCTCCTTGGCATGGATATTTAACATCGTTTATTCAGTCTTGGGTTTATGTTCTTTCGCCATTTACAGACATTTTACATCTACCTACTTCCTCAGCCTACCCTGCCAATTTCTAATGAATTTGTGGATTTTCTTTTGTAATACATACATGTGTGTGCTCATCTGCTCTTCAGTTTTTATGATATTTGTCTCATCTGTCCTGCTTTATGATACTTTTACAAAGAACATGAACAAATGCTTCTATTTTAGAGAAGATATGGGATCCAGGTTTCGGAGCCGTAAAACCAACCGTCGTGATTGGTGGACGAGTTGCCAGGTTGCAGCTTCTGTACCGTGCCGGCACATAAATAGGTTCGGCTCAAGCGGCGGCAGCATCATTCCCCCGTGACTGTCTGAGCGTCTCTCATCACCTTGGTTATCTCATCATCATCATGGTAGAAGCAAAGCCTACCAAGAAGGCTGCGGCTGCTGCTGCTGTGGTGGCCACCACCAGGAAACCTCGCGTCCAGGTTGCTCACCCGAAAACTAGTCAAATGGTTCTAGCCGCGGTCGCAGCACTCAAAGACCGTAAGGGCTCGTCTCTACAAGCAATCAAGAAGTACGTTGTTGCCAACAACAAAGTCGAGGCTGCCAAGATCGCCATTTACATCCGAAGATTTCTCAAGAAAGCAGTGGCTGACGGCATTCTTGTTCAGACCAAGGGAAGTGGAGCTAGTGGATCATTCAAGCTGGCCGTAGCAGAGAAGAGGGCCGTTCTAACTCCCAAGAAAGCCACCACAACCAAGAAACCATCTACAGCAGCAAAGAAGGCCGTGGTAACTCCCAAGAAAGCCGCCACAAGCAACAACCACCTACAGCCTTGAAAAAGAAGCAGCAGCAGCAGCTTGTTGTTGGGAACAAAAAGCCCAAAATAAAGAGAGCTTCAAAATCTCCCAAACCACCCAAGGCAAAGAAAGCTGTCAAGAAAACAACAAAGGCAAAATAAACGACGACATGCAAGCAGCATGAATACACATGACAATAAACATCCAGGCCTCCCCCCTCAGTGGAGGGGCCTCATATGATTCCAAAAAGAGTTTAGTTTTGTAGACAAATAAATCATTACTTTTGGGGTAGATTTACTCTGTATATTATATATATATATATATATATATATATATATATATATATATATATATATATATATATATATATATATATATACACATACATGGGTGAGGTGATATGGTACCAAAGTTTTGGGTGAGGTGATTGACATTTACACAAGATAAAACACGAACCAATGGGAATAAAAACATAAGAATGGAAGTAACTGCAGAAGGCCTATTGGCCCATAACACAAGCACTTCCTCTTGATGCTTCTATATTGGTTCGGAGTCTTGAAGCTATAATATATATATATATATATATATATATATATATATATATATATATATATATATATATATATATATATATATATATATATATATATATATATATATATATATATATATATATGCACACAAAACTAAATAGTCTTGTTAGACAAATTGCCCCTATTAGAGGCAAGTTGACTAACAAGCCGAATGACTGCAATTGTTTTGAATTTGAGTTAAATCTAACATAGAAATGTAATCAAACCTAACCTAACCTATGCTAACCCAAGCTAAGCTAACCTAACCTAACCTAAGCTAACCCAAGCTAAGCTAAGCTAACCTAACCTAACCTAAGCTAAGCTAACCTAACCTAACCTAACCCAGCAATTCATGATCTTAATATAATACTGTTAATTGGATAAACCAATTTGGAAAGAAATGTTCGAAAATAACAAAATTAACTGTGCTTGTTAGGAAAATTGGGCCTTGCATACTTGTCCCAATAGTGTGGTTCTCGCTTTTAGGTACGACATAAACGTATACCTAAGTTGAGAGAGAAAAAGATTCGCACTCAAACATGCATATCGATTGCCAGTCCTGAATTCTGGGTAGATATTCGTGTCCTCCCTTTTCATTTACCATCATTTGGATACTATCAAAACAGCTCTGAGAAGGATAAAATGAATAAAACGGGTAGCTCACTCATGTAAAAAGGAAGAGTTGGGAAAGATCT
>NC_091198.1:37334256-37367737 GCF_040958095.1 Procambarus clarkii
TACAAAAAGATAGGAAAAAATAAACCAGTAATATTTCTTTCATTATATTTTTCATTTAAATAACTGCATCAATATTTTTACAGCTGACAGGATTTGTTTTCCCATACAGGTGCATTATTTGTTAAAAAAATTTGGTTTATTGTTACACACAATGGTGCTACATAGCCTTCCCAGCTTGGTGCCTTCTTTTAATACTTACTGATTAAAAAATAAATAATACATTTTATTCAGGAAAAGTACATACAGTTGATTTACAAACATAATGTTGGATTTATAGGCAGAGCTAGTACATACAATACCTAAAGCCACTAATACTCTAGCATTTCGGGCAAGGTGTGGTGGGAAAAAAACAGACTAAAACTTAATAGTAATCGGGATTAGGTATAAATTGTGTTGAAAGAAGGAATAAAAAATACAAAAAGGGGGTTAACATAGCATAAATCAGCAATTGCACATGTTGGTGAACAGCGTTGTTTAAAAAATAGCAAGACATGGGTTGACATTTAGGAGGTAAGCTAGGTTACATGGAGTTAATTAGGCAGTACTTGGTTTAACTCTTAAACTCATTGAGAGAGGTACAGCCGTTGACATGATTCGGGAGGTCATTCCACATTCTGGGTCCCTTGATTTGTAGAGCACTTCTAGTTTGGTTACACACAGCCAAATTGAGTAACAGGAAGGACACAAATTTGTTCCATGCTAAATGTAGAGGAATCAGCTGAGTATTCCTCAAATAAAATAAGTTGCCTCAGCTTATAAGGTAAATAAAATAAGCATTTCTCAAATAAGTAGCTGCCTCACCTCACTGCCTTACTGCTACATAGCCTTCCCGGCATGGTGCCTTCTTTTGATAATTACTTGTTCCACACCCAAATTGTATAACAGGAAGAGGTTTTGGACCCCTACTTCCCTCTCTCTTTTTAATAATCTACAGTATATAGTCATAATTATAGCTTTAAGTATTCAATGAATAAAGTTTGTGACATTTTTACCCTTCTCCTTACCTAACATCATTTGTGCAGCATATTTTTATTTTATGTCTCACCCAGATTTAATTTCAAAATAAAACCAAACTAAATAAATTAGAAATGGGTATGTATAGCTAAGGTACACCCTTACTACTAGGTGAACAGGGGCATTTGGTGATAGTAAATGATCCCATCAGGCAGGGCTCATCACCTTCTCTCATATTTCATGTTCACCAGTGTTTATTTACTTAATAACTACTGGTATAATATCTTGCTATTATAAAACTAATTCTACTGTCATCAAACACATATTTACTTCAAGTTTCAAGCAGAGAATGCATATATAACTAACACGAAGGATTCCTCTTCACTAGATTCATAAGCTATAATATTTTGGTCATGTTCCAATATCATAAATCGATCCCAGTGTTATGTAGTAGAGAAAAATGACTTATATCCAGTTTACGTAAAGCTACGAGTGGTCGAAACCACACTTAAATCCCGGAATGAACTTACGAAGATTTTTCCACTTAGGGTACCTACTTGAATACGGACCTAGCCGCCACGAAGGCGCTAAGAAGGAATTCGCTCTTAGCTAAGAGGAAAAACCTTCGTAAGTACCTTCCTGAATCCGGCCCCTGAGCAGGTGTTGGAGTGGGTTAAGGCGTACCTGTTATGCCAGTTGCTGGAAGGCTTCTGTGCTGGCTAGGGTTCGAGTCTCCTGGTGGGAAAGTGTTCTAAAGTTGTATACTTCCCTCTCCTGTTTAGGAGAGTTGTGCCTTAAGCATAGACACAGTGTTCTCCCATATTAACAGGGACTTGATGAAAAAACGTAAAAATGACCCCTCACTTGCTCTAGTGCTCTTGGGAGGTGGTGGTCTTTGGAGTGTATAAATACTCCGAAATTACCATCTCTTTTAAGGGTCTGAGCAGGTGTGGAATGGGTTAAGGCATACCTGTTATGCCAGTTGCTGGAAGGCATCTGTGCTGGCTAGGGTTCGAGTCTCCTGGTGGGAAAGTGTTCTAAAGTTGTATACTTCACTCTCGTGTTTAGGAGAGTTGTGCCTTAAGCATAGACACAGTGTTCTCCCATATTAACAGGGACTTGATGAAAAAACGTAAAAATGACCCCTCACTTGCTCTAGTGCTCTTGGGAGGTGGTGGTCTTTGGAGTGTATAAATACTCTGAAATTACCATCTCTTTTAAGGGTCTGAGCAGGTGGTGGAGTGGGTTAAGGCGTACCTGTTATGCCATTTGCTGGAAGGCTTCTGTGCTGGCTAGGGTTCGAGTCTCCTGGTGGGAAAGTGTTCTAAAGTTGTATACTTCACTCTCGTGTTTAGGAGAGTTGTGCCTTAAGCATAGACACAGTGTTCTCCAATATTAACAGGGACTTGATGAAAAAACGTAAAAATGACCCCTCACTTGCTCAAGTGCTCTTGGGAGGTGGTGGTCTTTGGAGTGTATAAATACTCCGAAATTACCATCTCTTTTAAGGGTCTGAGCAGGTGGTGAAGTGGGTTAAGGCGTACCTGATATGCCAGTTTCTAGAAGGCTTCTGTGCTGGCTAGGGTTCGAGTCTCCTGGTGGGAAAGTGTTCTAAAGTTGTATACTTCACTCTCGTGTTTAGGAGGGTGACGCATAAAAAACGGTGACGACTCATGGATAATCCTAAGCGCGAAAGTGTTAACAGGGACTAGATGAAAAAACGTAAAAATGACCCCTCACTTGCTCTAGTGCTCTTGGGAGGTGGTGGTCTTTGGAGAGTATAAATACGCCGAAATTACCATTTCTTTTATGGGTCTGAGCAGGTGGTGGAGTGGGTTAAGGCGTACCTGTTATGCCAGTTGCTGGAAGGCTTCTGTGCTGGCTAGGGTTCGAGTCTCCTGGTGGGAAAGTGTTCTAAAGTTGTATACTTCACTCTCGTGTTTAGGAGAGTTGTGCCTTAAGCATAGACACAGTGTTCTCCCATATTAACAGGGACTTGATGAAAAAACATAAAAATGACCCCTCACTTGCTCTAGTGCTCTTGGGAGGTGGTGGTCTTTGGAGTGTATAAATACTCCGAAATTACCATCTCTTTTAAGGGTCTGAGCAGGTGGTGGAGTGGGTTAAGGCGTACCTGTTATGCCAGTTGCTGGAAGGCTTCTGTGCTGGCTAGGGTTCGAGTCTCCTGGTGGGAAAGTGTTCTAAAGTTGTATACTTCACTCTTGTGTTTAGGAGAGTTGTGCCTTAAGCGTAGACACAGTGTTCTCCCATATTAACAGGGACTTGATGAAAAAACGTAAAAATGACCCCTCACTTGCTCTAGTGCTCTTGGGAGGTGGTGGTCTTTGGAGTGTATAAATACTCCGAAATTACCATCTCTTTTAAGGGTCTGAGCAGGTGGTGGAGTGGGTTAAGGCGTACCTGTTATGCCAGTTGCTGGAAGGCTTCTGTGCTGGCTAGGGTTCGAGTCTCCTGGTGGGAAAGTGTTCTAAAGTTGTATACTTCACTCTCGTGTTTAGGAGAGTTGTGCCTTAAGCATAGACACAGTGTTCTCCCATATTAACAGGGACTTGATGAAAAAACGTAAAAATGACACCTCACTTGCTCTAGTGCTCTTGGGAGGTGGTGGTCTTTGGAGTGTATAAATACTCCGAAATTACCATCTCTTTTAAGGGTCTGAGCAGGTGGTGGAGTGGGTTAAGGCGTACCTGTTATGCCAGTTGCTGGAAGGCTTCTGTGCTGGCTAGGGTTCGAGTCTCCTGGTGGGAAAGTGTTCTAAAGTTGTATACTTCACTCTCTTGTTTAGGAGAGTTGTGCCTTAAGCATAGACACAGTGTTCTCCCATATTAACAGGGACTTGATGAAAAAACGTAAAAATGACCCCTCACTTGCTCTAGTGCTCTTGGGAGGTGGTGGTCTTTGGAGTGTATAAATACTCCGAAATTACCATCTCTTTTAAGGGTCTGAGCAGGTGGTGGAGTGGGTTAAGGCATACCTGTTATGCCAGTTGCTGGAAGGCTTCTGTGCTGGCTAGGGTTCGAGTCTCCTGGTGGGAAAGTGTTCTAAAGTTGTATACTTCACTCTCGTGTTTAGGAGAGTTGTGCCTTAAGCATAGACACAGTGTTCTCCCATATTAACAGGGACTTGATGAAAAAACGTAAAAATGACCCCTCACTTGCTCTAGTGCTCTTGGGAGGTGGTGGTCTTTGGAGTGTATAAATACTCCGAAATTACCATCTCTTTTAAGGGTCTGAGCAGGTGGTGGAGTGGGTTAAGGCGTACCTGTTATGCCAGTTGCTGGAAGGCTTCTGTGCTGGCTAGGGTTCGAGTCTCCTGGTGGGAAAGTGTTCTAAAGTTGTATACTTCACTCTCGTGTTTAGGAGAGTTGTGCCTTAAGCATAGACACAGTGTTCTCCCATATTAACAGGGACTTGATGAAAAAACGTAAAAATGACCCCTCACTTGCTCTAGTGCTCTTGGGAGGTGGTGGTCTTTGGAGTGTATAAATACTCCGAAATTACCATCTCTTTTAAGGGTCTGAGCAGGTGGTGGAGTGGGTTAAGGCGTACCTGTTATGCCAGTTGCTGGAAGGCTTCTGTGCTGGCTAGGGTTCGAGTCTCCTGGTGGGAAAGTGTTCTAAAGTTGTATACTTCACTCTCGTGTTTAGGAGAGTTGTGCCTTAAGCATAGACACAGTGTTCTCCCATATTAACAGGGACTTGATGAAAAAACGTAAAAATGACCCCTCACTTGCTCTAGTGCTCTTGGGAGGTGGTGGTCTTTGGAGTGTATAAATACTCCGAAATTACCATCTCTTTTAAGGGTCTGAGCAGGTGGTGGAGTGGGTTAAGGCGTACCTGTTATGCCAGTTGCTGGAAGGCTTCTGTGCTGGCTAGGGTTCGAGTCTCCTGGTGGGAAAGTGTTCTAAAGTTGTATACTTCACTCTCGTGTTTAGGAGAGTTGTGCCTTAAGCATAGACACAGTGTTCTCCCATATTAACAGGGACTTGATGAAAAAACGTAAAAATGACCCCTCACTTGCTCTAGTGCTCTTGGGAGGTGGTGGTCTTTGGAGTGTATAAATACTCCGAAATTACCATCTCTTTTAAGGGTCTGAGCAGGTGGTGGAGTGGGTTAAGGCGTACCTGTTATGCCAGTTGCTGGAAGGCTTCTGTGCTGGCTAGGGTTCGAGTCTCCTGGTGGGAAAGTGTTCTAAAGTTGTATACTTCACTCTCGTGTTTAGGAGAGTTGTGCCTTAAGCATAGACACAGTGTTCTCCCATATTAACAGGGACTTGATGAAAAAACGTAAAAATGACCCCTCACTTGCTCTAGTGCTCTTGGGAGGTGGTGGTCTTTGGAGTGTATAAATACTCCGAAATTACCATCTCTTTTAAGGGTCTGAGCAGGTGGTGGAGTGGGTTAAGGCGTACCTGTTATGCCAGTTGCTGGAAGGCTTCTGTGCTGGCTAGGGTTCGAGTCTCCTGGTGGGAAAGTGTTCTAAAGTTGTATACTTCACTCTCGTGTTTAGGAGAGTTGTGCCTTAAGCATAGACACAGTGTTCTCCCATATTAACAGGGACTTGATGAAAAAACGTAAAAATGACCCCTCACTTGCTCTAGTGCTCTTGGGAGGTGGTGGTCTTTGGAGTGTATAAATACTCCGAAATTACCATCTCTTTTAAGGGTCTGAGCAGGTGGTGGAGTGGGTTAAGGCGTACCTGTTATGCCAGTTGCTGGAAGGCTTCTGTGCTGGCTAGGGTTCGAGTCTCCTGGTGGGAAAGTGTTCTAAAGTTGTATACTTCACTCTCGTGTTTAGGAGAGTTGTGCCTTAAGCATAGACACAGTGTTCTCCCATATTAACAGGGACTTGATGAAAAAACGTAAAAATGACCCCTCACTTGCTCTAGTGCTCTTGGGAGGTGGTGGTCTTTGGAGTGTATAAATACTCCGAAATTACCATCTCTTTTAAGGGTCTGAGCAGGTGGTGGAGTGGGTTAAGGCGTACCTGTTATGCCAGTTGCTGGAAGGCTTCTGTGCTGGCTAGGGTTCGAGTCTCCTGGTGGGAAAGTGTTCTAAAGTTGTATACTTCACTCTCGTGTTTAGGAGAGTTGTGCCTTAAGCATAGACACAGTGTTCTCCCATATTAACAGGGACTTGATGAAAAAACGTAAAAATGACCCCTCACTTGCTCTAGTGCTCTTGGGAGGTGGTGGTCTTTGGAGTGTATAAATACTCCGAAATTACCATCTCTTTTAAGGGTCTGAGCAGGTGGTGGAGTGGGTTAAGGCGTACCTGTTATGCCAGTTTCTGGAAGGCTTCTGTGCTGGCTAGGGTTCGAGTCTCCTGGTGGGAAAGTGTTCTAAAGTTGTATACTTCACTCTCGTGTTTAGGAGAGTTGTGCCTTAAGCATAGACACAGTGTTCTCCATATTAACAGGGACTTGATGAAAAAACGTAAAAATGACCCCTCACTTGCTCTAGTGCTCTTGGGAGGTGGTGGTCTTTGGAGTGTATAAATACTCCGAAATTACCATCTCTTTTAAGGGTCTGAGCAGGTGGTGGAGTGGGTTAAGGCGTACCTGTTATGCCAGTTGCTGAAGGCTTCTGTGCTGGCTAGGGTTCGAGTCTCCTGGTGGGAAAGTGTTCTAAAGTTGTATACTTCACTCTCGTGTTTAGGAGAGTTGTGCCTTAAGCATAGACACAGTGTTCTCCCATATTAACAGGGACTTGATGAAAAAACGTAAAAATGACCCCTCACTTGCTCTAGTGCTCTTGGGAGGTGGTGGTCTTTGGAGTGTATAAATACTCCGAAATTACCATCTCTTTTAAGGGTCTGAGCAGGTGGTGGAGTGGGTTAAGGCATACCTGTTATGCCAGTTGCTGGAAGGCTTCTGTGCTGGCTAGGGTTCGAGTCTCCTGGTGGGAAAGTGTTCTAAAGTTGTATACTTCACTCTCGTGTTTAGGAGAGTTGTGCCTTAAGCATAGACACAGTGTTCTCCCATATTAACAGGGACTTGATGAAAAAACGTAAAAATGACCCCTCACTTGCTCTAGTGCTCTTGGGAGGTGGTGGTCTTTGGAGTGTATAAATACTCCGAAATTACCATCTCTTTTAAGGGTCTGAGCAGGTGGTGGAGTGGGTTAAGGCATACCTGTTATGCCAGTTGCTGGAAGGCTTCTGTGCTGGCTAGGGTTCGAGTCTCCTGGTGGGAAAGTGTTCTAAAGTTGTATACTTCACTCTCGTGTTTAGGAGAGTTGTGCCTTAAGCATAGACACAGTGTTCTCCCATATTAACAGGGACTTGATGAAAAAACGTAAAAATGACCCCTCACTTGCTCAGTGCTCTTGGGAGGTGGTGGTCTTTGGAGTGTATAAATACTCCGAAATTACCATCTCTTTTAAGGGTCTGAGCAGGTGGTGAGTGGGTTAAGGCGTACCTGTTATGCCAGTTTCTGAAGGCTTCTGTGCTGGCTAGGGTTCGAGTCTCCTGGTGGGAAAGTGTTCTAAAGTTGTATACTTCACCCTCGTGTTTAGGAGAGTTGTGCCTTAAGCATAGACACAGTGTTCTCCCATATTAACAGGGACTAGATGAAAAAAACGTAAAAATGATCCCTCACTTGCTCTAGTGCTCTTGCGAGGTGGTGGTCTTTGGAGTGTATAAATACTCCGAAATTACCATCTCTTTTAAGGGTCTGAGCAGGTGGTGGAGTGGGTTAAGGCGTACCTGTTATGCCAGTTGCTGGAAGACTTCTGTGCTGGCTAGGGTTCGAGTCTCCTTGTGGGAAAGTGTTCTAAAGTTTGTATACTTCACTCTCGTGTTTAGGAGAGTTTGTGCCTTAAGCATAGACACAGTGTTCTCCCATATTAACAGGGACTTGATGAAATAACGTAAAAATGACCCCTCACTTGCTCTAGTGCTCTTGGGAGGTGGTGGTCTTTGGAGTGTATAAATACTCCGAAATTACCATCTCTTTTAAGGGTCTGAGCAGGTGGTGGAGTGGGTTAAGGCATACCTGTTATGCCAATTGCTGGAAGGCTTCTGTGCTGGCTAGGGTTCGAGTCTCCTGGTGGGAAAGTGTTCTAAAGTTGTATACTTCACTCTCGTGTTTAGGAGAGTTGTGCCTTAAGCATAGACACAGTGTTCTCCCATATTAACAGGGACTTGATGAAAAAACGTAAAAATGACCCCTCACTTGCACTAGTGCTCTTGGGAGGTGGTGGTCTTAGGAGTGTATAAATACTCCGAAATTACCATCTCTTTTAAGGGTCTGAGCAGGTGTTGGAGTGGGTTAAGGCGTACCTGTTATGCCAGTTGCTGGAAGGCTTCTGTGCTGGCTAGGGTTCGAGTCTCCTGGTGGGAAAGTGTTCTAAAGTTGTATACTTCACTCTCGTGTTTAGGAGAGTTGTGCCTTAAGCATAGACACAGTGTTCTCCCATATTAACAGGGACTTGATGAAAAAAACGTAAAAATGACCCCTCACTTGCTCTAGTGCTCTTGGGAGGTGGTGGTCTTTGGAGTGTATAAATACTCCGAAATTACCATCTCTTTTAAGGGTCTGAGCAGGTGGTGGAGTGGGTTAAGGCATACCTGTTATGCCAGTTGCTGGAAGGCATCTGTGCTGGCTAGGGTTCGAGTCTCCTGGTGGGAAAGTGTTCTAAAGTTGTATACTTCACTCTCGTGTTTAGGAGAGTTGTGCCTTAAGCATAGACACAGTGTTCTCCCATATTAACAGGGACTTGATGAAAAAAACGTAAAATGACCCCTCACTTGCTCTAGTGCTCTTGGGAGGTGGTGGTCTTTGGAGTGTATAAATACTCCGAAATTACCATCTCTTTTAAGGGTCTGAGCAGGTGGTGGAGTGGGTTAAGGCATACCTGTTATGCCAGTTGCTGGAAGGCATCTGTGCTGGCTAGGGTTCGAGTCTCCTGGTGGGAAAGTGTTCTAAAGTTGTATACTTCACTCTCGTGTTTAGGAGAGTTGTGCCTTAAGCATAGACACAGTGTTCTCCCATATTAACAGGGACTTGATGAAAAAACGTAAAAATGACCCCTCACTTGCTCTAGTGCTCTTGGGAGGTGGTGGTCTTTGGAGTGTATAAATACTCTGAAATTACCATCTCTTTTAAGGGTCTGAGCAGGTGGTGGAGTGGGTTAAGGCGTACCTGTTATGCCAGTTTCTAGAAGGCTTCTGTGCTGGCTAGGGTTCGAGTCTCCTGGTGGAAAGTGTTCTAAAGTTGTATACTTCACTCTCGTGTTTAGGAGAGTTGTGCCTCAAGCATAGACACAGTGTTCTCCAATATTAACAGGGACTTGATGAAAAAACGTAAAAATGACCCCTCACTTGCTCAAGTGCTCTTGGAGGTGGTGGTCTTTGGAGTGTATAAATACTCCGAAATTACCATCTCTTTTAAGGGTCTGAGCAGGTGGTGAAGTGGGTTAAGGCGTACCTGTTATGCCAGTTTCTAGATGGCTTCTGTGCTGGCTAGGGTTCGAGTCTCCTGGTGGGAAAGTGTTCTAAGTTGTATACTTCACTCTCGTGTTTAGGAGAGTTGTGCCTTAAGCATAGACACAGTGTTCTCCCATATTAACAGGGACTTGATGAAAAAACATAAAAATGACCCCTCACTTGCTCTAGTGCTCTTGGGAGGTGGTGGTCTTTGGAATGTATAAATACTCCGAAATTACCATCTCTTTTAAGGGTCTGAGCAGGTGGTGGAGTGGGTTAAGGCGTACCTGTTATGCCAGTTGCTGGAAGGCTTCTGTGCTGGCTAGGGTTCGAGTCTCCTGGTGGGAAAGTGTTCTAAAGTTGTATACTTCACTCTCGAGTTTAGGAGAGTTGTGCCTTAAGCATAGACACAGTGTTCTCCCATATTAACAGGGACTTGATGAAAAAAACGTAAAAATGACACCTCACTTGCTCTAGTGCTCTTGGGAGGTGGTGGTCTTTGGAGTGTATAAATACTCCGAAATTACCATCTCTTTTAAGGGTCTGAGCAGGTGGTGGAGTGGGTTAAGGCGTACCTGTTATGCCAGTTGCTGGAAGGCTTCTGAGCTGGCTAGGGTTCGAGTCTCCTGGTGGGAAAGTGTTCTAAAGTTGTATACTTCACTCTCGTGTTTAGGAGAGTTGTGCCTTAAGCATAGACACAGTGTTCTCCCATATTAACAGGGACTTGATGAAAAAACGTAAAAATGACCCCTCACTTGCTCTAGTGCTCTTGGGAGGTGGTGGTCTTTGGAGTGTATAAATACTCCGAAATTACCATCTCTTTTAAGGGTCTGAGCAGGTGGTGGAGTGGGTTAAGGCATACCTGTTATGCCAGTTGCTGGAAGGCATCTGTGCTGGCTAGGGTTCGAGTCTCCTGGTGGGAAAGTGTTCTAAAGTTGTATACTTCACTCTCGTGTTTAGGAGAGTTGTGCCTTAAGCATAGACACAGTGTTCTCCCATATTAACAGGGACTTGATGAAAACACATAAAAATGACCCCTCACTTGCTCTAGTGCTCTTGGGAGGTGGTGGTCTTTGGAGTGTATAAATACTCTGAAATTACCATCTCTTTTAAGGGTCTGAGCAGGTGGTGGAGTGGGTTAAGGCGTACCTGTTATGCCAGTTGCTGGAAGGCTTCTGTGCTGGCTAGGGTTCGAGTCTCCTGGTGGGAAAGTGTTCTAAAGTTGTATACTTCACTCTCGTGTTTAGGAGAGTTGTGCCTTAAGCATAGACACAGTGTTCTCCCATATTAACAGGGACTTGATGAAAAAACATAAAAATGACCCCTCACTTGCTCTAGTGCTCTTGGGAGGTGGTGGTCTTTGGAATGTATAAATACTCCGAAATTACCATCTCTTTTAAGGGTCTGAGCAGGTGGTGGAGTGGGTTAAGGCGTACCTGTTATGCCAGTTGCTGGAAGGCTTCTGTGCTGGCTAGGGTTCGAGTCTCCTGGTGGGAAAGTGTTCTAAAGTTGTATACTTCACTCTCGAGTTTAGGAGAGTTGTGCCTTAAGCATAGACACAGTGTTCTCCCATATTAACAGGGACTTGATGAAAAAACGTAAAAATGACACCTCACTTGCTCTAGTGCTCTTGGGAGGTGGTGGTCTTTGGAGTGTATAAATACTCCGAAATTACCATCTCTTTTAAGGGTCTGAGCAGGTGGTGGAGTGGGTTAAGGCGTACCTGTTATGCCAGTTGCTGGAAGGCTTCTGTGCTGGCTAGGGTTCGAGTCTCCTGGTGGGAACGTGTTCTAAAGTTGTATACTTCACTCTCGTATTTAGGAGAGTTGTGCCTTAAGCATAGACACAGTGTTCTCCCATATTAACAGGGACTTGATGAAAAAACGTAAAAATGACCCCTCACTTGCTCTAGTGCTCTTGGGAGGTGGTGGTCTTTGGAGTGTATAAATACTCCGAAATTACCATCTCTTTTAAGGGTCTGAGCAGGTGGTGGAGTGGGTTAATGCATACCTGTTATGCCAATTGCTGGAAGGCTTCTGTGTTGGCTAGGGTTCGAGTCTCCTGGTGGGAAAGTGTTCTAAAGTTGTATACTTCACTCTCGTGTTTAGGAGAGTTGTGCCTTAGGCATAGACACAGTGTTCTCCCATATTAACAGGGACTTGATGAAAAAACGTAAAAATGACCCCTCACTTGCACTAGTGCTCTTGGGAGGTGGTGGTCTTAGGAGTGTATAAATACTCCGAAATTACCATCTCTTTTAAGGGTCTGGACCTAGATTCAGGAAGCTCTGTGTATTTCTTCGTAAGTGGGTTTGCTACGAAGGTTCCTAAGTGCGCCCTAAGAAGATGCTTAGGTGCGATTCAATAAGGTATACTTAGGAAGAAAAATTGTTGGTTCACCTGCGTGCCGATAGAGGTCACTACTGTGTTTCGTTTGGCCAATCAGAGAGCAGCAACATTCTTCATATTGAAGATTTAGCGCTGGCTTATCGCAGCTCTACTGCCTCCTATTTACGTCGAATTTTCTTATAAAATTAGTATATTTCGAAGTAAAACAATGTTTTTTCAACTTCTACAGCCAGCACCGACATTGTAGTAAACAAATATGTTACATTTGTTGTTTACCTACGTAATTCTAAGAGATACTGTGTAGCTGTCCTTGTTGCTCGGAAGATGCACTGACAATTATTGTATATATTTACTGAATTTACCCAAGGGCCACTAACTATCTAGTGACCTCGAAGAGGACAGAAAGCCGGCGGCTTGTTGAAGGGCCCGCCAATTGTCTTAATTATATTTTTTAGCTTGAATTTGGCATTTACGGCTTCAGCGGGTAGGCGGTTCCATGGGTTTATAGCCCTCTTGGTGGAAAAAAAACCATCTGTTTTCAGTCCTACTTGAGAGAACATACTCTCCAACACTATATCTGTGATTGTCCTGTTATCAGTGACTTCATACCAAATGGTATGAGGTATTTTGAGCTCTGTAATTACTTCATACACTCAGGAACATTGGAAGATATTCTTGTGCTGCACCCAGATTTCGCCAGTGGAGGCTAATAGATCAGCATTAAGTATTTTGTTCTCTCCTAATTCCATGTATGACTGGCCATCCTGTGAGGTGAGCTTGTAGCTGGTTTTTGATCTACACTGTGTGGTCCTTTATACAGAATAGGGAAGCAGCACATTGCTGTGTATACCTAAACATGTTTAAAAATACATTGTTTGAGAGGAGTTTTGTAGAAACTGGTAAGAGTAATTATAATATAATGTTTCCATGATTCAGTGCTTACCTCTTGTGAAAATTGCTTAGAGTTGTTTAGTCAGAGTTGATTTGTTTTTTGTATTGAGGCTGGTATTTTCTAAATTGATTCCATGTACAGTATGTCTAACCATCCTGTGAGATGAGAGTATTAGATAAACTTATAGCTAGTTTTTTATCTACACTGTGTAATATTCCATATAGAATAGGGTAGCAGCACATTGCTGTGTATACCTAATCTTAATAAAAAAAATCAGTAATAAAGATTTTAAATTATAGTTTGTATTATTACAAATACAGTACTGTATTATCCTTATTAAATCATGTTGACCATGGATCATTAAGATCTCATGTTGATATGTAATACAAGTCATATTTCTTCTGAACTGCTAATCCATGCTAATCATTCATTAAATTGTGCATTATGTCTCAATTTTTCACTTCCTTGGATATACTGTTCAGTACAAAAAGATAGGAAAAAATAAACCAGTAATATTTCTTTCATTATATTTTTCATTTAAATAACTGCATCAATATTTTTACAGCTGACAGGATTTGTTTTCCCATACAGGTGCATTATTTGTTAAAAAAATTTGGTTTATTGTTACACACAATGGTGCTACATAGCCTTCCCAGCTTGGTGCCTTCTTTTAATACTTACTGATTAAAAAATAAATAATACATTTTATTCAGGAAAAGTACATACAGTTGATTTACAAACATAATGTTGGATTTATAGGCAGAGCTAGTACATACAATACCTAAAGCCACTAATACTCTAGCATTTCGGGCAAGGTGTGGTGGGAAAAAAACAGACTAAAACTTAATAGTAATCGGGATTAGGTATAAATTGTGTTGAAAGAAGGAATAAAAAATACAAAAAGGGGGTTAACATAGCATAAATCAGCAATTGCACATGTTGGTGAACAGCGTTGTTTAAAAAATAGCAAGACATGGGTTGACATTTAGGAGGTAAGTTAGGTTACATGGAGTTAATTAGGCAGTACTTGGTTTAACTCTTAAACTGGTTGAGAGAGGTACAGCCGTTGACATGATTCGGGAGGTCATTCCACATTCTGGGTCCCTTGATTTGTAGAGCACTTCTAGTTTGGTTACACACAGCCAAATTGAGTAACAGGAAGGACACAAATTTGTTCCATGCTAAATGTAGAGGAATCAGCTGAGTATTCCTCAAATAAAATAAGTTGCCTCAGCTTATAAGGTAAATAAAATAAGCATTTCTCAAATAAGTAGCTGCCTCACCTCACTGCCTTACTGCTACATAGCCTTCCCGGCATGGTGCCTTCTTTTGATAATTACTTGTTCCACACCCAAATTGTATAACAGGAAGAGGTTTTGGACCCCTACTTCCCTCTCTCTTTTTTAATAATCTACAGTATATAGTCATAATTATAGCTTTAAGTATTCAATGAATAAAGTTTGTGACATTTTTACCCTTCTCCTTACCTAACATCATTTGTGCAGCATATTTTTATTTTATGTCTCACCCAGATTTAATTTCAAAATAAAACCAAACTAAATAAATTAGAAATGGGTATGTATAGCTAAGGTACACCCTTACTACTAGGTGAACAGGGGCATTTGGTGATAGTAAATGATCCCATCAGGCAGGGCTCATCACCTTCTCTCATATTTCATGTTCACCAGTGTTTATTTACTTAATAACTACTGGTATAATATCTTGCTATTATAAAACTAATTCTACTGTCATCAAACACATATTTACTTCAAGTTTCAAGCAGAGAATGCATATATAACTAACACGACGGATTCCTCTTCACTAGATTCATAAGCTATAATATTTTGGTCATGTTCCAATATCATAAATCGATCCCAGTGTTATGTAGTAGAGAAAAAATGACTTATATCCAGTTTACGTAAAGCTACGAGTGGTCGAAACCACACTTAAATCCCGGAATGAACTTACGAAGATTTTTCCACTTAGGGTACCTACTTGAATACGGACCTAGCCGCCACGAAGGCGCTAAGAAGGAATTCGCTCTTAGCTAAGAGGAAAAACCTTCGTAAGTACCTTCCTGAATCCGGCCCCTGAGCAGGTGGTGGAGTGGGTTAAGGCGTACCTGTTATGCCAGTTGCTGGAAGGCTTCTGTGCTGGCTAGGGTTCGAGTCTCCTGGTGGGAAAGTGTTCTAAAGTTGTATACTTCACTCTCGAGTTTAGGAGAGTTGTGCCTTAAGCATAGACACAGTGTTCTCCCATATTAACAGGGACTTGATGAAAAAACGTAAAAATGACACCTCACTTGCTCTAGTGCTCTTGGGAGGTGGTGGTCTTTGGAGTGTATAAATACTCCGAAATTACCATCTCTTTTAAGGGTCTGAGCAGGTGGTGGAGTGGGTTAAGGCGTACCTGTTATGCCAGTTGCTGGAAGGCTTCTGTGCTGGCTAGGGTTCGAGTCTCCTGGTGGGAACGTGTTCTAAAGTTGTATACTTCACTCTCGTATTTAGGAGAGTTGTGCCTTAAGCATAGACACAGTGTTCTCCCATATTAACAGGGACTTGATGAAAAAACGTAAAAATGACCCCTCACTTGCTCTAGTGCTCTTGGGAGGTGGTGGTCTTTGGAGTGTATAAATACTCCGAAATTACCATCTCTTTTAAGGGTCTGAGCAGGTGGTGGAGTGGGTTAATGCATACCTGTTATGCCAATTGCTGGAAGGCTTCTGTGTTGGCTAGGGTTCGAGTCTCCTGGTGGGAAAGTGTTCTAAAGTTGTATACTTCACTCTCGTGTTTAGGAGAGTTGTGCCTTAGGCATAGACACAGTGTTCTCCCATATTAACAGGGACTTGATGAAAAAACGTAAAAATGACCCCTCACTTGCACTAGTGCTCTTGGGAGGTGGTGGTCTTAGGAGTGTATAAATACTCCGAAATTACCATCTCTTTTAAGGGTCTGGACCTAGATTCAGGAAGCTCTGTGTATTTCTTCGTAAGTGGGTTTGCTACAAAGGTTCCTAAGTGCGCCCTAAGAAGATGCTTAGGTGCGATTCAATAAGGTATACTTAGGAAGAAAAATTGTTGGTTCACCTGCGTGCCGATAGAGGTCACTACTGTGTTTCGTTTGGCCAATCAGAGAGCAGCAACATTCTTCATATTGAAGATTTAGCGCTGGCTTATCGCAGCTCTACTGCCTCCTATTTACGTCGAATTTTCTTATAAAATTAGTATATTTCGAAGTAAAACAATGTTTTTTCAACTTCTACAGCCAGCACCGACATTGTAGTAAACAAATATGTTACATTTGTTGTTTACCTACGTAATTCTAAGAGATACTGTGTAGCTGTCCTTGTTGCTCGGAAGATGCACTGACAATTATTGTATATATTTACTGAATTTACCCAAGGGCCACTAACTATCTAGTGACCTCGAAGAGGACAGAAAGCCGGCGGCTTGTTGAAGGGCCCGCCAATTGTCTTAATTATATTTTTTAGCTTGAATTTGGCATTTACGGCTTCAGCGGGTAGGCGGTTCCATGGGTTTATAGCCCTCTTGGTGGAAAAAAAACCATCTGTTTTCAGTCCTACTTGAGAGAACATACTCTCCAACACTATATCTGTGATTGTCCTGTTATCAGTGACTTCATACCAAATGGTATGAGGTATTTTGAGCTCTGTAATTACTTCATACACTCAGGAACATTGGAAGATATTCTTGTGCTGCACCCAGATTTCGCCAGTGGAGGCTAATAGATCAGCATTAAGTATTTTGTTCTCTCCTAATTCCATGTATGACTGGCCATCCTGTGAGGTGAGCTTGTAGCTGGTTTTTGATCTACACTGTGTGGTCCTTTATACAGAATAGGGAAGCAGCACATTGCTGTGTATACCTAAACATGTTTAAAAATACATTGTTTGAGAGGAGTTTTGTAGAAACTGGTAAGAGTAATTATAATATAATGTTTCCATGATTCAGTGCTTACCTCTTGTGAAAATTGCTTAGAGTTGTTTAGTCAGAGTTGATTTGTTTTTTGTATTGAGGCTGGTATTTTCTAAATTGATTCCATGTACAGTATGTCTAACCATCCTGTGAGATGAGAGTATTAGATAAACTTATAGCTAGTTTTTTATCTACACTGTGTAATATTCCATATAGAATAGGGTAGCAGCACATTGCTGTGTATACCTAATCTTAATAAAAAAAATCAGTAATAAAGATTTTAAATTATAGTTTGTATTATTACAAATACAGTACTGTATTATCCTTATTAAATCATGTTGACCATGGATCATTAAGATCTCATGTTGATATGTAATACAAGTCATATTTCTTCTGAACTGCTAATCCATGCTAATCATTCATTAAATTGTGCATTATGTCTCAATTTTTCACTTCCTTGGATATACTGTTCAGTACAAAAAGATAGGAAAAAATAAACCAGTAATATTTCTTTCATTATATTTTTCATTTAAATAACTGCATCAATATTTTTACAGCTGACAGGATTTGTTTTCCCATACAGGTGCATTATTTGTTAAAAAAATTTGGTTTATTGTTACACACAATGGTGCTACATAGCCTTCCCAGCTTGGTGCCTTCTTTTAATACTTACTGATTAAAAAATAAATAATACATTTTATTCAGGAAAAGTACATACAGTTGATTTACAAACATAATGTTGGATTTATAGGCAGAGCTAGTACATACAATACCTAAAGCCACTAATACTCTAGCATTTCGGGCAAGGTGTGGTGGGAAAAAAACAGACTAAAACTTAATAGTAATCGGGATTAGGTATAAATTGTGTTGAAAGAAGGAATAAAAAATACAAAAAGGGGGTTAACATAGCATAAATCAGCAATTGCACATGTTGGTGAACAGCGTTGTTTAAAAAATAGCAAGACATGGGTTGACATTTAGGAGGTAAGCTAGGTTACATGGAGTTAATTAGGCAGTACTTGGTTTAACTCTTAAACTCATTGAGAGAGGTACAGCCGTTGACATGATTCGGGAGGTCATTCCACATTCTGGGTCCCTTGATTTGTAGAGCACTTCTAGTTTGGTTACACACAGCCAAATTGAGTAACAGGAAGGACACAAATTTGTTCCATGCTAAATGTAGAGGAATCAGCTGAGTATTCCTCAAATAAAATAAGTTGCCTCAGCTTATAAGGTAAATAAAATAAGCATTTCTCAAATAAGTAGCTGCCTCACCTCACTGCCTTACTGCTACATAGCCTTCCCGGCATGGTGCCTTCTTTTGATAATTACTTGTTCCACACCCAAATTGTATAACAGGAAGAGGTTTTGGACCCCTACTTCCCTCTCTCTTTTTAATAATCTACAGTATATAGTCATAATTATAGCTTTAAGTATTCAATGAATAAAGTTTGTGACATTTTTACCCTTCTCCTTACCTAACATCATTTGTGCAGCATATTTTTATTTTATGTCTCACCCAGATTTAATTTCAAAATAAAACCAAACTAAATAAATTAGAAATGGGTATGTATAGCTAAGGTACACCCTTACTACTAGGTGAACAGGGGCATTTGGTGATAGTAAATGATCCCATCAGGCAGGGCTCATCACCTTCTCTCATATTTCATGTTCACCAGTGTTTATTTACTTAATAACTACTGGTATAATATCTTGCTATTATAAAACTAATTCTACTGTCATCAAACACATATTTACTTCAAGTTTCAAGCAGAGAATGCATATATAACTAACACGAAGGATTCCTCTTCACTAGATTCATAAGCTATAATATTTTGGTCATGTTCCAATATCATAAATCGATCCCAGTGTTATGTAGTAGAGAAAAAATGACTTATATCCAGTTTACGTAAAGCTACGAGTGGTCGAAACCACACTTAAATCCCGGAATGAACTTACGAAGATTTTTCCACTTAGGGTACCTACTTGAATACGGACCTAGCCGCCACGAAGGCGCTAAGAAGGAATTCGCTCTTAGCTAAGAGGAAAAACCTTCGTAAGTACCTTCCTGAATCCGGCCCCTGAGCAGGTGTTGGAGTGGGTTAAGGCGTACCTGTTATGCCAGTTGCTGGAAGGCTTCTGTGCTGGCTAGGGTTCGAGTCTCCTGGTGGGAAAGTGTTCTAAAGTTGTATACTTCCCTCTCCTGTTTAGGAGAGTTGTGCCTTAAGCATAGACACAGTGTTCTCCCATATTAACAGGGACTTGATGAAAAAACGTAAAAATGACCCCTCACTTGCTCTAGTGCTCTTGGGAGGTGGTGGTCTTTGGAGTGTATAAATACTCCGAAATTACCATCTCTTTTAAGGGTCTGAGCAGGTTGTGGAATGGGTTAAGGCATACCTGTTATGCCAGTTGCTGGAAGGCATCTGTGCTGGCTAGGGTTCGAGTCTCCTGGTGGGAAAGTGTTCTAAAGTTGTATACTTCACTCTCGTGTTTAGGAGAGTTGTGCCTTAAGCATAGACACAGTGTTCTCCCATATTAACAGGGACTTGATGAAAAAACGTAAAAATGACCCCTCACTTGCTCTAGTGCTCTTGGGAGGTGGTGGTCTTTGGAGTGTATAAATACTCTGAAATTACCATCTCTTTTAAGGGTCTGAGCAGGTGGTGGAGTGGGTTAAGGCGTACCTGTTATGCCATTTGCTGGAAGGCTTCTGTGCTGGCTAGGGTTCGAGTCTCCTGGTGGGAAAGTGTTCTAAAGTTGTATACTTCACTCTCGTGTTTAGGAGAGTTGTGCCTTAAGCATAGACACAGTGTTCTCCAATATTAACAGGGACTTGATGAAAAAACGTAAAAATGACCCCTCACTTGCTCAAGTGCTCTTGGGAGGTGGTGGTCTTTGGAGTGTATAAATACTCCGAAATTACCATCTCTTTTAAGGGTCTGAGCAGGTGGTGAAGTGGGTTAAGGCGTACCTGATATGCCAGTTTCTAGAAGGCTTCTGTGCTGGCTAGGGTTCGAGTCTCCTGGTGGGAAAGTGTTCTAAAGTTGTATACTTCACTCTCGTGTTTAGGAGAGTTGTGCCTTAAGCATAGACACAGTGTTCTCCCATATTAACAGGGACTAGATGAAAAAACGTAAAAATGACCCCTCACTTGCTCTAGTGCTCTTGGGAGGTGGTGGTCTTTGGAGTGTATAAATACTCCAAAATTACCATCTCTTTTAAGGGTCTGAGCAGGTGGTGGAGTGGGTTAAGGCGTACCTGTTATGCCAGTTGCTGGAAGGCTTCTGTGCTGGCTAGGGTTCGAGTCTCCAGGTGGGAAAGTGTTCTAAAGTTGTATACTTCACTCTCGTGTTTAGGAGAGTTGTGCCTTAAGCATAGACACAGTGTTCTCCCATATTAACAGGGACTTGATGAAAAAACTTAAAAATGACCCCTCACTTGCTCTAGTGCTCTTGGGAGGTGGTGGTCTTTGGAGTGTATAAATACTCCGAAATTACCATCTCTTTTAAGGGTCTGAGCAGGTGGTGGAGTGGGTTAAGGCATACCTGTTATGCCAATTGCTGGAAGGCTTCTGTGCTGGCTAGGGTTCGAGTCTCCTGGAGGGAAAGTGTTCTAAAGTTGTATACTTCCCTCTCGTGTTTAGGAGAGTTGTGCCTTAAGCATAGACACAGTGTTCTCCCATATTAACAGGGACTTGATGAAAAAACGTAAAAATGACCCCTCACTTGCTCTAGTGCTCTTGGGATGTGGTGGTCTTTGGAGTGTATAAATACTCTGAAATTACCATCTCTTTTAAAGGTCTGAGCAGGTGGTGGAGTGGGTTAAGGCGTACCTGTTATGCCAGTTGCTGGAAGGCTTCTGTGCTGGCTTGGGTTCGAGTCTCCTGGTGGGAAAGTGTTCTAAAGTTGTATACTTCACTCTCGTGTTTAGGAGAGTTGTGCCTTAGGCATAGACACAGTGTTCTCCAATATTAACAGGGACTTGATGAAAAAACGTAAAAATGACCCCTCACTTGCACAAGTGCTCTTGGGAGGTGGTGGTCTTTGGAATGTATAAATACTCCGAAATTACCATCTCTTTTAAGGGTCTGAGCAGGTGGTGAAGTGGGTTAAGGCGTACCTGATATGCCAGTTTCTAGAAGGCTTCTGTGCTAGCTAGGGTTCGAGTCTCCTGGTGGGAAAGTGTTCTAAAGTTGTATACTTCACTCTCGTGTTTAGGAGAGTTGTGCCTTAAGCATAGACACAGTATTCACCCATATTAACAGGGACTAGATGAAAAAACGTAAAAATGACCCCTCACTTGCTCTAGTGCTCTTGGGAGGTGGTGGTCTTTGGAGTGTATAAATACTCCGAAATTACCATCTCTTTTAAGGGTCTGAGCAGGTGGTGGAGTGGGTTAAGGCGTACCTGTTATGCCAGTTGCTGGAAGGCTTCTGTGCTGGCTAGGGTTCGAGTCTCCTGGTGGGAAAGTGTTCTAAAGTTGTATACTTCACTCTCGTGTTTAGGAGAGTTGTGCCTTAAGCATAGACACAGTGTTCTCCCATATTACCAGGGACTTGATGAAAAAACGTAAAAATGACCCCTCACTTGCTCTAGTGCTCTTGGGAGGTGGTGGTCTTTGGAGTGTATAAATACTCCGAAATTACCATCTCTTTTAAGGGTCTGAGCAGGTGGTGGAGTGGGTTAAGGCATACCTGTTATGCCAATTGCTGGAAGGCTTCTGTGCTGGCTAGGGTTCGAGTCTCCTGGTGGGAAAGTGTTCTAAAGTTGTATACTTCACTCTCGTGTTTAGGAGAGTTGTGCCTTAAGCATAGACACAGTGTTCTCCCATATTAACAGGGACTTGATGAAAAAACGTAAAAATGACCCCTCACTTGCACTAGTGCTCTTGGGAGGTGGTGGTCTTAGGAGTGTATAAATACTCCGAAATTACCATCTCTTTTAAGGGTCTGAGCAGGTGTTGGAGTGGGTTAAGGCGTACCTGTTATGCCAGTTGCTGGAAGGCTTCTGTGCTGGCTAGGGTTCGAGTCTCCTGGTGGGAAAGTGTTCTAAAGTTGTATACTTCACTCTCGTGTTTAGGAGAGTTGTGCCTTAAGCATAGACACAGTGTTCTCCCATATTAACAGGGACTTGATGAAAAAACGTAAAAATGACCCCTCACTTGCTCTAGTGCTCTTGGGAGGTGGTGGTCTTTGGAGTGTATAAATACACCGAAATTACCATCTCTTTTAAGGGTCTGAGCAGGTGGTGGAGTGGGTTAAGGCATACCTGTTATGCCAGTTGCTGGAAGGCATCTGTGCTGGCTAGGGTTCGAGTCTCCTGGTGGGAAAGTGTTCTAAAGTTGTATACTTCACTCTCGTGTTTAGGAGAGTTGTGCCTTAAGCATAGACACAGTGTTCTCCCATATTAACAGGGACTTGATGAAAAAAACGTAAAAATGACCCCTCACTTGCTCTAGTGCTCTTGGGAGGTGGTGGTCTTTGGAGTGTATAAATACTCCGAAATTACCATCTCTTTTAAGGGTCTGAGCAGGTGGTGGAGTGGGTTAAGGCATACCTGTTATGCCAGTTGCTGGAAGGCATCTGTGCTGGCTAGGGTTCGAGTCTCCTGGTGGGAAAGTGTTCTAAAGTTGTATACTTCACTCTCGTGTTTAGGAGAGTTGTGCCTTAAGCATAGACACAGTGTTCTCCAATATTAACAGGGACTTGATGAAAAAACGTAAAAATGACCCCTCACTTGCTCAAGTGCTCTTGGGAGGTGGTGGTCTTTGGAGTGTATAAATACTCCGAAATTACCATCTCTTTTAAGGGTCTGAGCAGGTGGTGAAGTGGGTTAAGGCGTACCTGATATGCCAGTTTCTAGAAGGCTTCTGTGCTGGCTAGGATTCGAGTCTCCTGGTGGGAAAGTGTTCTAAAGTTGTATACTTCACTCTCGTGTTTAGGAGAGTTGTGCCTTAAGCATAGACACAGTGTTCTCCCATATTAACAGGGACTAGATGAAAAAACGTAAAAATGACCCCTCACTTTCTCTAGTGCTCTTGGGAGGTGGTGGTCTTTGGAGTGTATAAATACTCCGAAATTACCATCTCTTTTAAGGGTCTGAGCAGGTGGTGGAGTGGGTTAAGGCGTACCTGTTATGCCAGTTGCTGGAAGGCTTCTGTGCTGGCTAGGGTTCGAGTCTCCTGGTGGGAAAGTGTTCTAAAGTTGTATACTTCACTCTCGTGTTTAGGAGAGTTGTGCCTTAAGCATAGACACAGTGTTCTCCCATATTAACAGGGACTTGATGAAAAAACGTAAAAATGACCCCTCACTTGCTCTAGTGCTCTTGGGAGGTGGTGGTCTTTGGAGTGTATAAATACTCCGAAATTACCATCTCTTTTAAGGGTCTGAGCAGGTGGTGGAGTGGGTTAAGGCATACCTGTTATGCCAATTGCTGGAAGGCTTCTGTGCTGGCTAGGGTTCGAGTCTCCTGGAGGGAAAGTGTTCTAAAGTTGTATACTTCCCTCTCGTGTTTAGGAGAGTTGTGCCTTAAGCATAGACACAGTGTTCTCCCATATTAACAGGGACTTGATGAAAAAACGTAAAAATGACCCCTCACTTGCTCTAGTGCTCTTGGGATGTGGTGGTCTTTGGAGTGTATAAATACTCTGAAATTACCATCTCTTTTAAGGGTCTGAGCAGGTGGTGGAGTGGGTTAAGGCGTACCTGTTATGCCAGTTGCTGGAAGGCTTCTGTGCTGGCTTGGGTTCGAGTCTCCTGGTGGGAAAGTGTTCTAAAGTTGTATACTTCACTCTCGTGTTTAGGAGAGTTGTGCCTTAAGCATAGACACAGTGTTCTCCAATATTAACAGGGACTTGATGAAAAAACGTAAAAATGACCCCTCACTTGCACAAGTGCTCTTGGGAGGTGGTGGTCTTTGGAGTGTATAAAAACTCCGAAATTACCATCTCTTTTAAGGGTCTGAGCAGGTGGTGAAGTGGGTTAAGGCGTACCTGATATGCCAGTTTCTAGAAGGCTTCTGTGCTAGCTAGGGTTCGAGTCTCCTGGTGGGAAAGTGTTCTAAAGTTGTATACTTCACTCTCGTGTTTAGGAGAGTTGTGCCTTAAGCATAGACACAGTATTCACCCATATTAACAGGGACTAGATGAAAAAACGTAAAAATGACCCCTCACTTGCTCTAGTGCTCTTGGGAGGTGGTGGTCTTTGGAGTATATAAATACTCCGAAATTACCATCTCTTTAAGGGTCTGAGCAGGTGGTGGAGTGGGTTAAGGCGTACCTGTTATGCCAGTTGCTGGAAGGCTTCTGTGCTGGCTAGGGTTCGAGTCTCCTGGTGGGAAAGTGTTCTAAAGTTGTATACTTCACTCTCGTGTTTAGGAGAGTTGTGCCTTAAGCATAGACACAGTGTTCTCCCATATTACCAGGGACTTGATGAAAAAACGTAAAAATGACCCCTCACTTGCTCTAGTGCTCTTGGGAGGTGGTGGTCTTTGGAGTGTATAAATACTCCGAAATTACCATCTCTTTTAAGGGTCTGAGCAGGTGGTGGAGTGGGTTAAGGCATACCTGTTATGCCAATTGCTGGAAGGCTTCTGTGCTGGCTAGGGTTCGAGTCTCCTGGTGGGAAAGTGTTCTAAAGTTGTATACTTCACTCTCGTGTTTAGGAGAGTTGTGCCTTAAGCATAGACACAGTGTTCTCCCATATTAACAGGGACTTGATGAAAAAACGTAAAAATGACCCCTCACTTGCACTAGTGCTCTTGGGAGGTGGTGGTCTTAGGAGTGTATAAATACTCCGAAATTACCATCTCTTTTAAGGGTCTGAGCAGGTGTTGGAGTGGGTTAAGGCGTACCTGTTATGCCAGTTGCTGGAAGGCTTCTGTGCTGGTTAGGGTTCGAGTCTCCTGGTGGGAAAGTGTTCTAAAGTTGTATACTTCACTCTCGTGTTTAGGAGAGTTGTGCCTTAAGCATAGACACAGTGTTCTCCCATATTAACAGGGACTTGATGAAAAAACGTAAAAATGACCCCTCACTTGCTCTAGTGCTCTTGGGAGGTGGTGGTCTTTGGAGTGTATAAATACACCGAAATTACCATCTCTTTTAAGGGTCTGAGCAGGTGGTGGAGTGGGTTAAGGCATACCTGTTATGCCAGTTGCTGGAAGGCATCTGTGCTGGCTAGGGTTCGAGTCTCCTGGTGGGAAAGTGTTCTAAAGTTGTATACTTCACTCTCGTGTTTAGGAGAGTTGTGCCTTAAGCATAGACACAGTGTTCTCCCATATTAACAGGGACTTGATGAAAAAAACGTAAAAATGACCCCTCACTTGCTCTAGTGCTCTTGGGAGGTGGTGGTCTTTGGAGTGTATAAATACTCCGAAATTACCATCTCTTTTAAGGGTCTGAGCAGGTGGTGGAGTGGGTTAAGGCATACCTGTTATGCCAGTTGCTGGAAGGCATCTGTGCTGGCTAGGGTTCCAGTCTCCTGGTGGGAAAGTGTTCTAAAGTTGTATACTTCACTCTCGTGTTTAGGAGAGTTGTGCCTTAAGCATAGACACAGTGTTCTCCCATATTAACAGGGACTTGATGAAAAAACGTAAAAATGACCCCTCACTTGCTCTAGTGCTCTTGGGAGGTGGTGGTCTTTGGAGTGTATAAATACTCTGAAATTACCATCTCTTTTAAGGGTCTGAGCAGGTGGTGGAGTGGGTTAAGGCGTACCTGTTATGCCAGTTTCTAGAAGGCTTCTGTGCTGGCTAGGGTTCGAGTCTCCTGGTGGGAAAGTGTTCTAAAGTTGTATACTTCACTCTCGTGTTTAGGAGAGTTGTGCCTTAAGCATAGACACAGTGTTCTCCAATATTAACAGGGACTTGATGAAAAAACGTAAAAATGACCCCTCACTTGCTCAAGTGCTCTTGGGAGGTGGTGGTCTTTGGAGTGTATAAATACTCCGAAATTACCATCTCTTTTAAGGGTCTGAGCAGGTGGTGAAGTGGGTTAAGGCGTACCTGTTATGCCAGTTTCTAGAAGGCTTCTGTGCTGGCTAGGGTTCGAGTCTCCTGGTGGGAAAGTGTTCTAAAGTTGTATACTTCACTCTCGTGTTTAGGAGAGTTGTGCCTTAAGCATAGACACAGTGTTCTCCCATATTAACAGGGACTTGATGAAAAAACATAAAAATGACCCCTCACTTGCTCTAGTGCTCTTGGGAGGTGGTGGTCTTTGGAATGTATAAATACTCCGAAATTACCATCTCTTTTAAGGGTCTGAGCAGGTGGTGGAGTGGGTTAAGGCGTACCTGTTATGCCAGTTGCTGGAAGGCTTCTGTGCTGGCTAGGGTTCGAGTCTCCTGGTGGGAAAGTGTTCTAAAGTTGTATACTTCACTCTCGAGTTTAGGAGAGTTGTGCCTTAAGCATAGACACAGTGTTCTCCCATATTAACAGGGACTTGATGAAAAAACGTAAAAATGACACCTCACTTGCTCTAGTGCTCTTGGGAGGTGGTGGTCTTTGGAGTGTATAAATACTCCGAAATTACCATCTCTTTTAAGGGTCTGAGCAGGTGGTGGAGTGGGTTAAGGCGTACCTGTTATGCCAGTTGCTGGAAGGCTTCTGTGCTGGCTAGGGTTCGAGTCTCCTGGTGGGAAAGTGTTCTAAAGTTGTATACTTCACTCTCGTGTTTAGGAGAGTTGTGCCTTAAGCATAGACACAGTGTTCTCCCATATTAACAGGGACTAGATGAAAAAACGTAAAAATGACCCCTCACTTGCTCTAGTGCTCTTGGGAGGTGGTGGTCTTTGGAGTGTATAAATACTCCAAAATTACCATCTCTTTTAAGGGTCTGAGCAGGTGGTGGAGTGGGTTAAGGCGTACCTGTTATGCCAGTTGCTGGAAGGCTTCTGTGCTGGCTAGGGTTCGAGTCTCCAGGTGGGAAAGTGTTCTAAAGTTGTATACTTCACTCTCGTGTTTAGGAGAGTTGTGCCTTAAGCATAGACACAGTGTTCTCCCATATTAACAGGGACTTGATGAAAAAACTTAAAAATGACCCCTCACTTGCTCTAGTGCTCTTGGGAGGTGGTGGTCTTTGGAGTGTATAAATACTCCGAAATTACCATCTCTTTTAAGGGTCTGAGCAGGTGGTGGAGTGGGTTAAGGCATACCTGTTATGCCAATTGCTGGAAGGCTTCTGTGCTGGCTAGGGTTCGAGTCTCCTGGAGGGAAAGTGTTCTAAAGTTGTATACTTCCCTCTCGTGTTTAGGAGAGTTGTGCCTTAAGCATAGACACAGTGTTCTCCCATATTAACAGGGACTTGATGAAAAAACGTAAAAATGACCCCTCACTTGCTCTAGTGCTCTTGGGATGTGGTGGTCTTTGGAGTGTATAAATACTCTGAAATTACCATCTCTTTTAAAGGTCTGAGCAGGTGGTGGAGTGGGTTAAGGCGTACCTGTTATGCCAGTTGCTGGAAGGCTTCTGTGCTGGCTTGGGTTCGAGTCTCCTGGTGGGAAAGTGTTCTAAAGTTGTATACTTCACTCTCGTGTTTAGGAGAGTTGTGCCTTAGGCATAGACACAGTGTTCTCCAATATTAACAGGGACTTGATGAAAAAACGTAAAAATGACCCCTCACTTGCACAAGTGCTCTTGGGAGGTGGTGGTCTTTGGAATGTATAAATACTCCGAAATTACCATCTCTTTTAAGGGTCTGAGCAGGTGGTGAAGTGGGTTAAGGCGTACCTGATATGCCAGTTTCTAGAAGGCTTCTGTGCTAGCTAGGGTTCGAGTCTCCTGGTGGGAAAGTGTTCTAAAGTTGTATACTTCACTCTCGTGTTTAGGAGAGTTGTGCCTTAAGCATAGACACAGTATTCACCCATATTAACAGGGACTAGATGAAAAAACGTAAAAATGACCCCTCACTTGCTCTAGTGCTCTTGGGAGGTGGTGGTCTTTGGAGTGTATAAATACTCCGAAATTACCATCTCTTTTAAGGGTCTGAGCAGGTGGTGGAGTGGGTTAAGGCGTACCTGTTATGCCAGTTGCTGGAAGGCTTCTGTGCTGGCTAGGGTTCGAGTCTCCTGGTGGGAAAGTGTTCTAAAGTTGTATACTTCACTCTCGTGTTTAGGAGAGTTGTGCCTTAAGCATAGACACAGTGTTCTCCCATATTACCAGGGACTTGATGAAAAAAACGTAAAAATGACCCCTCACTTGCTCTAGTGCTCTTGGGAGGTGGTGGTCTTTGGAGTGTATAAATACTCCGAAATTACCATCTCTTTTAAGGGTCTGAGCAGGTGGTGGAGTGGGTTAAGGCATACCTGTTATGCCAATTGCTGGAAGGCTTCTGTGCTGGCTAGGGTTCGAGTCTCCTGGTGGGAAAGTGTTCTAAAGTTGTATACTTCACTCTCGTGTTTAGGAGAGTTGTGCCTTAAGCATAGACACAGTGTTCTCCCATATTAACAGGGACTTGATGAAAAAACGTAAAAATGACCCCTCACTTGCACTAGTGCTCTTGGGAGGTGGTGGTCTTAGGAGTGTATAAATACTCCGAAATTACCATCTCTTTTAAGGGTCTGAGCAGGTGTTGGAGTGGGTTAAGGCGTACCTGTTATGCCAGTTGCTGGAAGGCTTCTGTGCTGGCTAGGGTTCGAGTCTCCTGGTGGGAAAGTGTTCTAAAGTTGTATACTTCACTCTCGTGTTTAGGAGAGTTGTGCCTTAAGCATAGACACAGTGTTCTCCCATATTAACAGGGACTTGATGAAAAAACGTAAAAATGACCCCTCACTTGCTCTAGTGCTCTTGGGAGGTGGTGGTCTTTGGAGTGTATAAATACACCGAAATTACCATCTCTTTTAAGGGTCTGAGCAGGTGGTGGAGTGGGTTAAGGCATACCTGTTATGCCAGTTGCTGGAAGGCATCTGTGCTGGCTAGGGTTCGAGTCTCCTGGTGGGAAAGTGTTCTAAAGTTGTATACTTCACTCTCGTGTTTAGGAGAGTTGTGCCTTAAGCATAGACACAGTGTTCTCCCATATTAACAGGGACTTGATGAAAAAAACGTAAAAATGACCCCTCACTTGCTCTAGTGCTCTTGGGAGGTGGTGGTCTTTGGAGTGTATAAATACTCCGAAATTACCATCTCTTTTAAGGGTCTGGACCTAGATTCAGGAAGCTCTGTGTATTTCTTCGTAAGTGGGTTTGCTACGAAGGTTCCTAAGTGCGCCCTAAGAAGATGCTTAGGTGCGATTCAATAAGGTATACTTAGGAAGAAAAATTGTTGGTTCACCTGCGTGCCGATAGAGGTCACTACTGTGTTTCGTTTGGCCAATCAGAGAGCAGCAACATTCTTCATATTGAAGATTTAGCGCTGGCTTATCGCAGCTCTACTGCCTCCTATTTACGTCGAATTTTCTTATAAAATTAGTATATTTCGAAGTAAAACAATGTTTTTTCAACTTCTACAGCCAGCACCGACATTGTAGTAAACAAATATGTTACATTTGTTGTTTACCTACGTAATTCTAAGAGATACTGTGTAGCTGTCCTTGTTGCTCGGAAGATGCACTGACAATTATTGTATATATTTACTGAATTTACCCAAGGGCCACTAACTATCTAGTGACCTCGAAGAGGACAGAAAGCCGGCGGCTTGTTGAAGGGCCCGCCAATTGTCTTAATTATATTTTTTAGCTTGAATTTGGCATTTACGGCTTCAGCGGGTAGGCGGTTCCATGGGTTTATAGCCCTCTTGGTGGAAAAAAAACCATCTGTTTTCAGTCCTACTTGAGAGAACATACTCTCCAACACTATATCTGTGATTGTCCTGTTATCAGTGACTTCATACCAAATGGTATGAGGTATTTTGAGCTCTGTAATTACTTCATACACTCAGGAACATTGGAAGATATTCTTGTGCTGCACCCAGATTTCGCCAGTGGAGGCTAATAGATCAGCATTAAGTATTTTGTTCTCTCCTAATTCCATGTATGACTGGCCATCCTGTGAGGTGAGCTTGTAGCTGGTTTTTGATCTACACTGTGTGGTCCTTTATACAGAATAGGGAAGCAGCACATTGCTGTGTATACCTAAACATGTTTAAAAATACATTGTTTGAGAGGAGTTTTGTAGAAACTGGTAAGAGTAATTATAATATAATGTTTCCATGATTCAGTGCTTACCTCTTGTGAAAATTGCTTAGAGTTGTTTAGTCAGAGTTGATTTGTTTTTTGTATTGAGGCTGGTATTTTCTAAATTGATTCCATGTACAGTATGTCTAACCATCCTGTGAGATGAGAGTATTAGATAAACTTATAGCTAGTTTTTTATCTACACTGTGTAATATTCCATATAGAATAGGGTAGCAGCACATTGCTGTGTATACCTAATCTTAATAAAAAAAATCAGTAATAAAGATTTTAAATTATAGTTTGTATTATTACAAATACAGTACTGTATTATCCTTATTAAATCATGTTGACCATGGATCATTAAGATCTCATGTTGATATGTAATACAAGTCATATTTCTTCTGAACTGCTAATCCATGCTAATCATTCATTAAATTGTGCATTATGTCTCAATTTTTCACTTCCTTGGATATACTGTTCAGTACAAAAAGATAGGAAAAAATAAACCAGTAATATTTCTTTCATTATATTTTTCATTTAAATAACTGCATCAATATTTTTACAGCTGACAGGATTTGTTTTCCCATACAGGTGCATTATTTGTTAAAAAAATTTGGTTTATTGTTACACACAATGGTGCTACATAGCCTTCCCAGCTTGGTGCCTTCTTTTAATACTTACTGATTAAAAAATAAATAATACATTTTATTCAGGAAAAGTACATACAGTTGATTTACAAACATAATGTTGGATTTATAGGCAGAGCTAGTACATACAATACCTAAAGCCACTAATACTCTAGCATTTCGGGCAAGGTGTGGTGGGAAAAAAACAGACTAAAACTTAATAGTAATCGGGATTAGGTATAAATTGTGTTGAAAGAAGGAATAAAAAATACAAAAAGGGGGTTAACATAGCATAAATCAGCAATTGCACATGTTGGTGAACAGCGTTGTTTAAAAATAGCAAGACATGGGTTGACATTTAGGAGGTAAGTTAGGTTACATGGAGTTAATTAGGCAGTACTTGGTTTAACTCTTAAACTGGTTGAGAGAGGTACAGCCGTTGACATGATTCGGGAGGTCATTCCACATTCTGGGTCCCTTGATTTGTAGAGCACTTCTAGTTTGGTTACACACAGCCAAATTGAGTAACAGGAAGGACACAAATTTGTTCCATGCTAAATGTAGAGGAATCAGCTGAGTATTCCTCAAATAAAATAAGTTGCCTCAGCTTATAAGGTAAATAAAATAAGCATTTCTCAAATAAGTAGCTGCCTCACCTCACTGCCTTACTGCTACATAGCCTTCCCGGCATGGTGCCTTCTTTTGATAATTACTTGTTCCACACCCAAATTGTATAACAGGAAGAGGTTTTGGACCCCTACTTCCCTCTCTCTTTTTTAATAATCTACAGTATATAGTCATAATTATAGCTTTAAGTATTCAATGAATAAAGTTTGTGACATTTTTACCCTTCTCCTTACCTAACATCATTTGTGCAGCATATTTTTATTTTATGTCTCACCCAGATTTAATTTCAAAATAAAACCAAACTAAATAAATTAGAAATGGGTATGTATAGCTAAGGTACACCCTTACTACTAGGTGAACAGGGGCATTTGGTGATAGTAAATGATCCCATCAGGCAGGGCTCATCACCTTCTCTCATATTTCATGTTCACCAGTGTTTATTTACTTAATAACTACTGGTATAATATCTTGCTATTATAAAACTAATTCTACTGTCATCAAACACATATTTACTTCAAGTTTCAAGCAGAGAATGCATATATAACTAACACGACGGATTCCTCTTCACTAGATTCATAAGCTATAATATTTTGGTCATGTTCCAATATCATAAATCGATCCCAGTGTTATGTAGTAGAGAAAAAATGACTTATATCCAGTTTACGTAAAGCTACGAGTGGTCGAAACCACACTTAAATCCCGGAATGAACTTACGAAGATTTTTCCACTTAGGGTACCTACTTGAATACGGACCTAGCCGCCACGAAGGCGCTAAGAAGGAATTCGCTCTTAGCTAAGAGGAAAAACCTTCGTAAGTACCTTCCTGAATCCGGCCCCTGAGCAGGTGGTGGAGTGGGTTAAGGCGTACCTGTTATGCCAGTTGCTGGAAGGCTTCTGTGCTGGCTAGGGTTCGAGTCTCCTGGTGGGAAAGTGTTCTAAAGTTGTATACTTCACTCTCGAGTTTAGGAGAGTTGTGCCTTAAGCATAGACACAGTGTTCTCCCATATTAACAGGGACTTGATGAAAAAACGTAAAAATGACACCTCACTTGCTCTAGTGCTCTTGGGAGGTGGTGGTCTTTGGAGTGTATAAATACTCCGAAATTACCATCTCTTTTAAGGGTCTGAGCAGGTGGTGGAGTGGGTTAAGGCGTACCTGTTATGCCAGTTGCTGGAAGGCTTCTGTGCTGGCTAGGGTTCGAGTCTCCTGGTGGGAACGTGTTCTAAAGTTGTATACTTCACTCTCGTATTTAGGAGAGTTGTGCCTTAAGCATAGACACAGTGTTCTCCCATATTAACAGGGACTTGATGAAAAAACGTAAAAATGACCCCTCACTTGCTCTAGTGCTCTTGGGAGGTGGTGGTCTTTGGAGTGTATAAATACTCCGAAATTACCATCTCTTTTAAGGGTCTGAGCAGGTGGTGGAGTGGGTTAATGCATACCTGTTATGCCAATTGCTGGAAGGCTTCTGTGTTGGCTAGGGTTCGAGTCTCCTGGTGGGAAAGTGTTCTAAAGTTGTATACTTCACTCTCGTGTTTAGGAGAGTTGTGCCTTAGGCATAGACACAGTGTTCTCCCATATTAACAGGGACTTGATGAAAAAACGTAAAAATGACCCCTCACTTGCACTAGTGCTCTTGGGAGGTGGTGGTCTTAGGAGTGTATAAATACTCCGAAATTACCATCTCTTTTAAGGGTCTGGACCTAGATTCAGGAAGCTCTGTGTATTTCTTCGTAAGTGGGTTTGCTACAAAGGTTCCTAAGTGCGCCCTAAGAAGATGCTTAGGTGCGATTCAATAAGGTATACTTAGGAAGAAAAATTGTTGGTTCACCTGCGTGCCGATAGAGGTCACTACTGTGTTTCGTTTGGCCAATCAGAGAGCAGCAACATTCTTCATATTGAAGATTTAGCGCTGGCTTATCGCAGCTCTACTGCCTCCTATTTACGTCGAATTTTCTTATAAAATTAGTATATTTCGAAGTAAAACAATGTTTTTTCAACTTCTACAGCCAGCACCGACATTGTAGTAAACAAATATGTTACATTTGTTGTTTACCTACGTAATTCTAAGAGATACTGTGTAGCTGTCCTTGTTGCTCGGAAGATGCACTGACAATTATTGTATATATTTACTGAATTTACCCAAGGGCCACTAACTATCTAGTGACCTCGAAGAGGACAGAAAGCCGGCGGCTTGTTGAAGGGCCCGCCAATTGTCTTAATTATATTTTTTAGCTTGAATTTGGCATTTACGGCTTCAGCGGGTAGGCGGTTCCATGGGTTTATAGCCCTCTTGGTGGAAAAAAAACCATCTGTTTTCAGTCCTACTTGAGAGAACATACTCTCCAACACTATATCTGTGATTGTCCTGTTATCAGTGACTTCATACCAAATGGTATGAGGTATTTTGAGCTCTGTAATTACTTCATACACTCAGGAACATTGGAAGATATTCTTGTGCTGCACCCAGATTTCGCCAGTGGAGGCTAATAGATCAGCATTAAGTATTTTGTTCTCTCCTAATTCCATGTATGACTGGCCATCCTGTGAGG